>NC_052509.1:61323183-61352541 GCF_014356525.2 Nilaparvata lugens
GAAAACGAAGAAGAAAAAGAAGAGCAGAGAAGGAGGAAGAGAAGGAGAAGAAGAAAAAGAAGGATAGGAGGAGGAAAAGAATTAGAATTTGAAGAAGATGGAGAGGAGAAAATTCGATTGTGAATAGATGAAGAATGTAGCAAGGAACTTGAATGGGAGAGGTGGCGATGATGTGAGAAAATGAATACTCATTATTTAGAACAAGACCAGGAAAAGATTAAAGAATAATAGCAGAGGTAGAAAAAGATAACGAGTGAGGCAGAAAGGAGAAAAATAGTTATTTGTATATCTAGAGTGAAAAGTACGAATTTTTTTCCCTGAGGGAAAAGTTTGAAGCCCGAGGCGAAGCCGAGGGCAACAATTTTCCTGAGGGAGAAAAAGTATTTTTCACTCGTGATGTACACAACATTTTCCTCATCTACATTTTTTATAGAAACTGCGAATAAAATCATTTTAATAACTTACGTATTGGTGACTATGTTCCTAACAACATAACCTAAAATCTAAAACCTAAACAGCGGCCGTCTGATTGGCACTGCCGATTGCGCTATCTAGCAAAAGTTGTCACAATTATATCAGCTGGATGTCTACCAAAAATGGCTGACTCCAGATCACGCGGTTCAGATTTGAATTGCAGATCAAAAATATTTGTTGGCTGGTATTTTGAATAGAATAAGATATTTTAAAAAATGTATAAATTTTTATCGTCTACTAATATTGAGAAGTAGATATCATACAAAAATATATTTTTCATGAGTTGATCAAATTTATGGTTGTGGTATTGAATTCAGTTGACTCAATGACAGACACCTCTTTATGCTTTCTCATCTGAGCTTAGACCTTCTAACCTATTATAATGTAAGTTTTTAAAATAGAGATGCTTCCCATGTTATTTAAATGGAGTCACTTTTACTCCCTAGGGAGTTTTTCTGTTTTTTACTACCGAGAGCGAAAAAGTGACACTTTAGTATTATGTTTCAGGGAGTAAAGTAAGTACTTCAGCCAGTAGGTGGAGGAAAAAATAATTATGAGATATTTGATTAGATTAATCCAAGATAAGAACAAAGAGCAAAAAACGAACACGCGAACAAGTGGAAATTGGCTTCTGTAGGATCTTGGAAAATTGTAAGCTTTTTTTCTACTATTGTACACCACAACATAGTCATGAAAGTTCAAGGTCAGTTCCACCAATTTTGTCATGGTTGACAATGCAAGTGGAACCATGACTTTTTTGTAAAAAAAAAGAGAAAAGATCATAAAATATTAGAACTAACACAAATTTGACATTTCTTCAACAACATAATTTATTGCTCGGTTCATCTTCTAGAATATCGTTGTGTTATTGAAATGCTTTTTCAAGAGACACTCTCAGCTCCAATCAACCGCACAAAAATAGTCCTATGAAAATTATCAACATAGTAATGAAAGTTCAAGATCAGTTTTACCAATGTTGTCATCGTTGTCAATGCAAGTGGAACCATGACTTTTTTGTAAAAAAAAAGAGAAAAGATCACAAAATATTAGAACTAACACAAATTTGACATTTCTTCAACAACATAATTTATTGCTTGTTTTATCTTCTAGAATATCGTTGTGGTATTGAATTGATTTTCAAGAGACACTCTCAGCTTCAATCAACCGCACAAAAATAGTCCTATGAAAATTAGAACAATTGAGTGCAACGTGCCAAATGGGAGTTGATCAACGTTGGTTGTCTACAGCTGTTATAAAAAAATGGTAATAATGAGTATTTTTATAATGCACCTTACGAAACGAATTGGCAACGTCTACTGTTATCGGGGGGGGGGGGGAGGAGGAGGAGGAGGAGGAGGAGAAGGAGGAGGATGAGGAGGAGGAAAAGAAGAAGAAGAAGAAGAAGGAGGAGGAGGAGGAGGAGGAGGAGGAGGAGGAGGAGGAGGAGGAGGAGGAGGAGGAGGAGGAAGAGATAGTAGATACTCAACCGCTCCAATTTCCATCAGACTATTTTAGTGCGGTTGTATTTTGTAAGATAATTAGTACAGAAAGAGGTAAGAAGAGAATGGACAAATAAGTGAATGATGATTTTAAAGAGGATGCTGAAGAAGAAAAACATGAATATAGGACAAACACGGTACTGAGGCTAGTTTCACACTCTTTCGGTTCGTTTCGTTTTCGGTTCGTTTTCGGCAAACTCCGATAAGTGTGAAACGATAATTCGGTACCGAATAGAAACCGCATAGAACCGAACGCCCACTTGACTCAATTCGTTGCTAGCGAGAGGCTACTTCCACACACTTTTTTAATTAACTTTAAAATTTTGTTGTTCAAGAAATAACATCTTATAATTTTACACCAGCTGTTATATTTAAATATACCAGCATGAACTGTGAAAATCCAAACACAGCTGTGTTTAGAAGAAAATACCTAATTGGAACCGTACGAATTGAAACCTGACATGTATGAAAGCCTCATTCGTTTTCGGTAACGAACCGAACCGAAAACGAACCGAACCGAATGAAACCGAATGCGTGTGAAGCTAGCCTAAGGAAGATACACTGAGGCCCGGTTGTACAACAGCCGGTTAAATTTCAACCGTGATTAATTTCACGAGAACCATTCGGAGAAGGCGTTTTTGAAAAACCGGCTGCTCTGATTGGTTCTCGTGGAATTAATCACGGTTAAAATTCACCGGCTGTTGTACAACCGACACTAAGAAAACTGAAACAACGTGAAAGATAATGTGTGAGGATTGGCGAAGAAACATGATAACTTAATAAATTGAAGGTCAGTATCACGGGGAAAAGGATGATCATAAAAGTACAAAATACAGGAGATTGATCATTCTCATGAAAAGATAAAGTATCAAAAAACACATTGGAACAACATAAAAAAGACAGGAATAAGAAGATTGAAACTACATGAATAGAATAGATATTGAATGAAAAAGACTGAGAAATTGTCAAAAAACCACTGATTTATTGATAATTAGAAAGACCGGTTTCGGTTATTACACCATTGTCAATCTCTGAATAGAATAGAATAGAATTGAGAATGACTGCCTTTATTTTATACCTGGGAGGGCGAAGTTAGGGCGCAGTCGGCCCTCTCTTACACTTAACCCTCAGAGAAAGAGAGGAAACAGAAAAATTATGGAGAAAAATTGACAAAACTTGAGGATAAAAGAAGGGGTGAGTAAGAATGGGGATGAACAAAGATGGAAGAAGGGATGTGAAGAGAGAACAGATGGGAAGGAGCAAGTGGTTTGTGTGTATTTATCACTAGTGGGGCACTGATAAATATAGGGAGCAACCCTATACAGAGTGTACCTACACAGTGGTATACAGTCATAGCATATAGTAGACATATATTTATATAATATAGCAGACAGGCAGCACAGGAACCAAGCTAGATGATGGATAGACAACTCTCCGGTCCCCCCCGACCCCCTTGTTTCCTACACCCAGGCTGCCCCTTGAACCCTTCAATTTGTAAATGGAAACATCTTCCATAGAAGAGGAGAGCGGACCATACGTTTCACCTGCTTGTACATCATCCTGGGTCGTCGGATCAGAGGACAAGCAATGTGTTCTCAAGTCATCCACAATGTTCCAGCTAGGATTTTTCATTCATTCATCCCAGCAACAGGAAAACGTGGAGGAAACTTATCTTCTCCATACAAGTGGCGCCTTGCATACTAAGTGGTAATGCTGTAGGTATTATAGTGAGTTTTACCAGGGACAAAACAAATACTTGGGTAAAAACCATATCTAAATATCATTATTTAAATTGTCCAGAAGTTTTCAGTTACTCACACAGCGGCCATTTTGCTTTTTTCACTTATTATTTTTTTCTGAATAATGGTTAAACATAAGGAATTGAAACTTTGCACGACCATTTCTAACAACTGGACAAAGCTAGAAAAAATTATGATAATTTTTAAAATTCATAGAACAAAATGGCGGCCATTTAAAATTTTGTTTCTCGAATAACTCAGAAACCGTTGGTTTTACAAAAACTCTACGGGAATAACTTTGTTTAGTAAATTCAAATGCCTATCGATTGATACCAGATTTTTCAAGATTGGACCAATATTAACTGATATATGGTAGCTTTAGTGGTTGGTGACCCACCTCTGCAGGGTTATGTAACGTTATTTTATTGTTCCAAATTACATAAAATCGCTTACTATCAACATGCAATGCAAATAGAGATTGTTGCATCATTGAGGCGACTCTATCAGCATGCCTTGGTTCGCACTGCAACAAACGTTCAGTGGTCACCTATCACTAAAGCTGCCATATCTCAGTTAATATTTAGTCCAATCTTAATATTAGTCCAAAATTCTGATACCAATCGATAGGTAATTAAATTTACTAAAAAACCTTATTCTTGTAGAAATTTTGTAAAACCAACGGTTTTTGAGTTATTTGAGAAACAAAATTTTAAATGGCTGCCATTTTGTTGTATGAATTTTAAAAATTATCATAATTTTTTTCAAGCTTTGTTTAGTTGTTATAAATGATCGTGCCAAGTTTCAATTTTGTATGTTCAACCATTATTCAGAAAAAAATAATAAGTGAAAAAAGCAAAATGGCCGCTGTGTGAGTAACTGAAGACTTCCGGACAATTTGAATATGATATTAATTTATATATGTACTAGCCGTCAGGCTCGCTTCGCTCGCCATATCCGTCTAGCCATGGGGCTCCGCCCCCTGGACCCCCGACAGGATCGTCCAAGAATGAGATCAGCAGGCTCGCTTCGCTCGCCTGCATTTTTTTCATTTTCATCATATTATATTAGGACAATCCAGTCGGGGGTCCAGACTAAACGTCTGGCTAAACGGATATGGCGAGCGAAGCGAGCCTGACGGCTAGTAATATATATTCCCAGGATTGAAGTAACAGTGTCCAATCAATTTTTCCGCGATAAATGCATTTAAATCTTCAACTTGGTGCCAACCTAACAAAATCAACTCAACTTAATGCCAACCTGACAAATTATTAATTTAGTTGCCAGTTAACAACTGTTTCGAAGAGGTACTCTATCTAGATTATAGTTCTATAGTAACATATGATATGGAAATTTCAATTCTAATTAAGAGATTGGGAGAAGAAGAATATACATGCTAAAAGACGAACTTTAAACCCTTAAAAACAACCCTTAGAGTTAAAATATTGCCAAAAGATTTCTTAGTGCGCCTCTAAAGGGCCAACTGAACATACCTACCAAATTTGAACGTTTTTGGTCCAGTAGATTTTTAGTTATGCGAGTGAGTGAGTGAGTGAGTGAGTGAGTGAGTGAGTGAGTGCCATTTCGCTTTTATATATATAGATTTTACTCAGGTACAATGCCCCAGAGTATTGGTAAGGAGTTCGTAAACACCCTGTATATCTTTATTACTGTACAGGAGAAAAGATAATATTACACTGAAATGGTTGAAATGAAATGAGATAATGGTTGGATGAGTAATATGAGTGACTCATTCAGAACAACGACACCAACCCACCAAGGTTAAGTCCTTTTCAAGGTTGCTCTGCAAGGTTTCAAGGGAGTCCTGCTTCTGGTTACAGATTGCTATCAATTACCAACTCCACTTGTGGCCAGCTCTTCTCATGCAATAAAGCCTTTTATTAAATTCTCTCAACTGCGCGTCCGAATGAGAAATTTTGTCTCATATTTCAACCATTCAACATTTCTAATTTAAATTCACATAGGAGTCACGAGCGAAGCGACTAATTGAACCGAGAAAAGACTCAAAATGATGGGAATTCTCTGTGTGGGAGCCTCACAAGTTACAACCCACGTAAGCCCAGTTATCAATTGGCATGACCACAAATATTTTGTGAAGTGGAGGCTATTAATAGCTCTTTGACACTTTATGCAAGGTTCACTGAGTAGGAATATTAAATTGTATTATTGTGAAATGAATGGTTTAATCTTGGATAAAAAGATGTATAAAAAATAAAAATATCAAAAATATGCACATAGTACAGAAGATTTGGAGTGATAACTGATTTTTCATTGGAATTTATGAATGATTTAAAAGTGTGTGATTGTAAAGTAATAATGTTGGAAATGAATCAATGATTGAAAGAATATTTTTCGAAATATGCACGTGTTAGATGTATTGAAGGGTCTTACCAGGGGCCTGTTTCACAAAGGTACAAGTAGGTTACAAGTCTTGTTGCCAACCATGGTTTCGGAGAACAGCTGATTACAAGCGTTTCACAAAAGCAGAATTATTGTGAACTTGTAGTTACAATGAATTCCTACAAGTTTACTTGATTTGCTTGTTACGAACAAGTGTTTCACAAAGATTTTCATTGTAGCCAACAATTTTTGTCGAAATTACTTGTTCGTAACTATGAAATTTCTACCGAAGTGGAAAGCTATGTAAAGGATTTACAAGTGATCATGAAAATGATTCTAAATATTCAATAAATATTTATAATAATCAAAAATGCCCTATATTTCATATTTGAAATGCTCTATAATTCATTATTTTGGAAATATATGAATCAGGAAATTGAATTTTATAAATTTCCAAAATATTTATTAATGTGTTACCTTATAGGTTATGTGTACTATAGTATATATACACAGTATATATGGTATACATTATATATAGTACATATACTAAATATATACATAGTACATATAGTGTGTAGGTTACAAATTCAGCAATAAATGAAGTAGACTAATAAAACAAAATAAAACTTGTAGCACCCTTTATTTATTAAAAAACTTAAAATAGTTTAATAGTTTAGTTCTATTTTAAGTTTTTAATAAATAAAGGGTGCTACAAGTTTTATTTTGTTTTATTAATTTAAAAGCAGCCCATTTCAATAAGTGTTTTATGAAGTAGAATGTACAAAAAACATTATATTGCTTTCAAATATTTTCAAAGTAATTATTGAAAAGTACAAGTAACCTTTATAAAGAATGAAAAAAGGAAATTATCATGAAATTAGGTTATCTTTACTATTGAAGTACTTGTAGACTTGTAAAATTGTAGACTTGTAGATCATACATTTTTGTGAAACGTGAGTACTTATAAACTTGTAACTACAAGTATTTGTTCGTAGCCATGGTTGGTAACAATACTTGCACCTTTGTGAAATAGGCCCCAGGTATAGGACTTGGTATAGGTACTTACTTGGTGTCTACTATTCCTAGGGGTGAACCAGTGATAATGAAAACATTCTTACAAGCCGAGATGCTAGAAGCAGGGATCACGCTGGGATGAATTATTTCCTTGTCATTTTATATCATGGTTGAGTGGTAAAGTGGTCTATTATTCGAAATACGCGTGTTCGTGCCGCATAAGTATGTACACACCTCAATACAGCAGTGTAAAAAGATCAAAAAACCGTTCAAAACTTCAACAATTTCAAGATTAAGACCATCTTGTCGCAGTGTTGCGACAGGATACACTTTAATCTGCCACTGTCATAATTTCTCATGTATAACACCAACCTTTCCCATGCAAACAATACTGACTGTTATCTATAGCAAGGTTGTTTCACACGTGAGTGTGGTAGCACGAGCAAGCTTTTCGCGAAGCATGTGTGTGTGTGTGTGTGTGTGTGTGTGGTGTGTGTGTGTGTGTGTGTGTGTGCGTGTGTTTGTGGTGCAGTAGTAACTTTTGAGCCTGTTGAAGTTGGCAGAAACACGTTCCTGTCACTTATACAGTCTCGGTTTAAGTTCTTAGTTGAGATATCTTGAACTGAGAGGCACGTTCAGCCTTAGGCCATTCCTGCCATACCAGTTGAGAGCTTGTATAATATGATTTTATTGTCAAGAAATTTACTGCAACCTACAACGTATTCCCATGTGTTATGACTGTATCATAAATCATCGGGTTAAGCTCATAATGATAATATTATCGAGTGACCTGGCTGGCTCAGGTCTGGTGTCAGAGTTCTAAGGTCGCATCTGATCGATTTTGATGACATGACCTAACGACTGCTTCTTAGGCAGCCGGTACTGACACATAGAGCTATATGCCCTTTTTCTGGAGATTGCTTTATTAGATCGGCCATTTTGTTCTCCATATAACCTGAAAATCTCAAACAAAAATCTTGGAAACTGATGTTGGTACAACTGTTTATGAACAGCTGTGTCAAGGAGGGATTTGGTGGTCAGTGAGACTATTGCCCCCTTTGTTTCTGTCAAAACCTTAATCAAAGTGAAAGACAAAGACTGGATTGAGAACTTTCAAGTACAGGAAGTATTGAAACCTATGAAACCTGCTATGCATATTTCAATATTGATTTTTTTCAACATATACAATTTTTATTAAATGACTAGCCGTCAGGCTCGCTTCGCTCGCCATATCCGTCTAGCCATATCCGCCCCCTGGACCCCCGACTGGATCGTCCATGGATAAGATCAGCAGGCTCGCTTCGCTCGCCTGCATTTTTCATTTGAGCATTTTTATCATATGTGAGGACAATCCAATCGGGGTCTAGACTAAACGTCTGGCTAAACGGATATGGCGAGCGAAGCGAGCCTGACGGCTAGTAATGTAATATTCCCAGGATTGAAGTAGCAGTGCCCAATCAATTTTTCCGCGATAAATGCATTTAAATCTTCAACTTGGAACCAACCTAACAAAGTCAACTCAACTTAATGCCAGCCTGACAAAATTATTAATTTAGTTGCCAGTTAACAACTGTTTCGAAGAGGTACTCTATCTAGATTATAGTTCTATAGTAACATATGATATGGAAATTTCAATTATAATTAAGAGATTGGGAGAAGAAGAAATATACATGCTAAAAGACGAACTTTAAACCCTTAAAAACAACCCTTAGAGTTGAAATATTGCCAAAAGATTTCTTAGTGCGCCTCTAAAGGGCCAACTGAACATACCTACCAAATTTGAACGTTTTTGGTCCGGTAGATTTTTAGTTCTGCGAGTGAGTGAGTGAGTGAGTGAGTGAGTGAGTGAGTGAGTCAGTCAGTGAGTGAGTGAGTGCCATTTCGCTTTTATATATATAGATAGAAGATTGAAAACTCTTTCATATGTACATAACTATTTTATTCAAGAGGAATGTAGCATTTAGAATTGAATAACATGTGTTCTCTAGTTGATCAAAACAAAAATTCGTACAGAATAAATTTGTCTTTGGAAAAAGGGCACATACAAGCAACTTTTCAAACATATTTATTGGAATAAATTAGAAATATAATCATGTATCATTCTTGATCAACATAAGATCAATACAATGAATTTTGATTTGATACCAACAGAATGTTCAATTCAATTTATAGAATGCATTGATCTATCCAAACTAAAAACTTGAATGCGATTTTCTCAAACAGCTTTGCTCTATGTGCCCTATTTCCGTAAACCGCCTCAATTTAAGGTGTCCATCCGAACCACGAAGGAGCTGTGGAGCAGTGAAATATGCTGCTATGGGAATTCACTATAGGTCCTCATAAATATGAGTTCAATTAGTTCATCATGAGATAGTTTATCTTAGTATAGTAAGCCTTTCTTAGCAGGCTGCAGCTACAGCTACCGCCTTATCAAGTGAATTAATGTCATAAATCAAGAAATGAATAGTTCTATAATGATGACAACAATGAAAAAAATAAATACTGTACTTTATAAGTAGTTCTGTCAAACAGTCAAATGATGCAGTCATAAGTATGAAAAAAATAAATAATGTACTTTATAAGTAGTTCTGTTAAACAGTCAAATAATGCAGTCATAAGTATGTAGAATCTATTGTCCTTCATCATTTTGAAATAACTTTGTTCTATAGAATAAAATTGCAAATATCACCAGGAAATAATCTAGCAACGATCACAAGTTTTGGGTAGGAGTATAATTATACGAATGATATAATGATAAGAGAGAGAGAAATTTGATGATAATTCTATTCCATTCTTCTCTATACGGTGAATCAGTGGAAGTTAATTGAAGAATGGAGAAATTTAATTAAGTTCATGATCTGAACCATATAGTCTGATTCTATATAAATAATAATAACAAAAACATACATTTTTCAATTCAGAAGATGGTCATAATGTGCTAATTTGCGGAATTACGTCATCACGTGAGTAGTAGTTTAGCTATAACAGTGGTGCCTCGATACAGTTCATCTCAAGAGAACGCTAAGAATGTACTCTTTCGAGGTCTGTACTGCATCTGGGTGCACTTTATCAAAGTTTAACTGTATTTTCATGGATTAGACTGCTATAGACGGGAATAGAAAGCTAGATGTGGCCGAGATGTGTTCAAATTGATCAACTATCAGCTCCTAATTGGAATTGAAGAATATGAAGTTCCATTTTGCAGACTTACATTGAGTATAAGTGCTACATGTGGCCGAGATGTGTTCAAATTGATCAACTATCAGCTCGTTATTGGTATTGAAGAATATATAGTCCTATTTTGCAGACTTACATTGAGTATAAGATCTGGAGAAAGGAGAAGATCAAGATGAGAGAATTGTTGAAGAGAACGATATTCAATAGAATCTAGGTAAAAACTTCATTCTGTAGACTTATATAGAGTTCAAGATCTGGAGAAAGAAAAAATCAAGTTGGAAGAATTGGAGAGGAGAAATATATTAAAAAAAATCTAGATGAAAATTTCAAACCAATTTGATCCTAAATTGCAGAAACCACTCCATTACACAATCTAATTTGCTCGAACTATCCCAAAATAGCATAGTTCCAGATCATTTATCTGCTGAAGACTTGACGCATAGTGGAAAATAGGGCAGTAGTTGGGAGACGGGAGTGTTCACGTAGATCGTTAGAAGACGAGAGTCGGAAGGATAATGAATAAATTATTCCAAGGAAACTTCCGGAGCAAGGATGCGGAAGAGGGGGAAGGGGGAAGGATAATGGATACTAGAGCACACAAGGAATACCAAAGAGGTCATCTTGGATGGAAATTGGACTTGAGACGAAAAACCGGGAATTAATGCGAGTTGCGAATTTAATTAGCATTGCATTTATTTTAATGGTTTTATTACTTACCAGTGAACTCGAGGCCGGCCAACTTCCATGTGCCTTTTTTGGTGACGAGGATGCTGCTCGGGCAGACGTTGCGATGGAGCACGTGACCTGAGTAGTGCAGGAAAGTTAGTGCCTCGGTTATCTGTCAAAAAGAAAACAAACAAAAGATCAAGAGAAGTTTTTAAAAAATACCTAGTATATTATAAGAGTAAGCATACACTGTATGCTTTTTCTATATGGTGTAAGATTGTTATCTGTTTTTACATACATACATAGGCTCATCGTATTAGCTCTATAACTTTTTGTGTAGTTTGAATATTCTGGAGGCTTTAGAAATAACAAGAGTAATTATTAAGGAAAATTCCCAGTATAGTTTAAATGACCAGATTCATTTCAACCAATACAACACTACGAATTTAGTTTTATCATAAAATTGTAAGCATACATTAGTCAATAGTTTTTCCATTTACATATTTGTTTTATTATCTTTCACACTTGTTTTCTTGGTTCTTATTTTATACTAAAAGTAAATTTTATTATCATAGCGATTCTGTTGCTTAAGCCGCCATTTTGTCACACCGTTGAGGAGGAGGAGACTGTCTAGCTAGGCCAATGGCAGGCGTTCATGCCCTCGACCAATAGCAGTACTCGCCTACTGGTATAAATTCTGCTGCTCTTGTATTTAGTTTTAGTTTATCAGAGATTGACAATGGTGTAATAACCGAAACCGGTCTTTCTAATTATCAATAAATCAGTGGTTTTTTGACAATTTCTTAGTCTTTTTCATTCAATTAGCTATAACTATCATAAGTACAGTAATAGCTATTAGCTATTGTAGTAGGACTACGTTGTAGCCATTATAAATATCGTTCACCTGAATGATTTGTTATCCTATACTATTAAACAAGCATCTTCTATTTATATGTTTATTGAATAAAAAAGACTAAGAAATTGTCAAAAAACCACAGATTTATTGATACTTAGAAAGACCGGTTCCGGTTATTACACCATTGTCAATCTCTGATAAACCATTGTTTTTTGACAATTTCTCAGTCTTTTTCATTCAATATGAATAATTACCACAATATCAACTTCTCAACTAAACAAAAAAATTATATGTTTGTATTTCACCGGATCTCGAAAACGGTTTTAACGATTCTCACTAAATTCAGATCATAGTAGGTTTATAATATGAAGATTCGATTGCACTAGGTCTCATCCCTGGGAAAACTCGCTGAAGGACATTGAAAGGACAATTATCATTCATCCTTGGAAAAACAGCTGATAATAATCATTTCATCGTCTGTTGGTGATGAAAGTGAGAGAGTGTGTTCATGTGTGTGGGACTGTGTCAAAATTATGACTCAGCTGTTGAACTTTTGTGATAGTTCAATCAAGTACTTGGTACCGGTTGCACGAAAGCCGGTTCAATTTTAATCCTGATTAATTCCAGTGGAACCAATCAGAGAAGGCATCTTTTCGAATGGTCTTCTCTGATTTGGTCCACGTGAAATTGATCAGGATTAAAATTTAACCGGCTTTTGTGTAACCGGGCCTTTGTGAGAGAAATTTTTGCAATCCTCTAGGGATTAATCTACTGTAATTAGATAGAACCTTTCTGTATAAACTATAAATTTATTATAATTTCTTCTTTCGTAATACATTTTTCATGCTTTTGTACTCCAAAGCAAAGCTCGATCCCCCGATATTTATATATGGTCCATACAAAATTAATTGGAGGGAATGCGGAACAGAGAAAAGTAGGGATAAAGCGGCTGCGATGTTTCCGTGCTGAATCAGCCAGTATTATCTAAGTGAGTGTTCAACTGCTCATGATATGCTTACGTAGTTTTCTCTCTGAAAGCACTGAGTCGACTGATTGTAATCGACATACACTTTCAAACTTTGGTATCCATTATGGATGTTCCATTCTCATGATATGATCAATCACATTATAATGTTATCAAATATTAATTTATTTCTTCTTCACCTGTTCATTCCAACAAACAATGGTATCATTTTTCAGAAAATAGTAATAGTACAATCGAACTTCTCAATAACTAAATCATGGAAGTTATTTTTCCACATGACATTCTATAATTTGGACTGGTTTTTGTAACCTCTATGTCATGAATTCTTCTGTGAAGCGATATTTTCCTCAGTAAAAATATATTTGTTTCTGGTATCTGTTTGCTATGTTATTTTTTTGTAAAATTTGTGTTGTACCGTTGGAAGTTGAATAAATAAATTAATAAACCCCGCTACAAACAGGGGCCTGTTTCATAAAAGTTACAAGTCCTGTAATACAGGAAAAGTTCCTGTATTACAGGTAAAATTTAGAAGTTTGTGTTTCATAAAAAATTTTACCAAGTTAAACAATTTACAAGACATTTGTCTGTATTACAAGTAAATAATACAGGACTTTATCATAGATGTGTTTCATGAAAAGAAACTTCCTGTATTACTGGACCTGTGAGATATTGAATATTTTATCATTGTTTAGATCATCCTAGAACTTTTACAAGTGTAGGTAGAATCTTGAAAAGCGACATTTTGTTGAAAAGGCAACGTGTTAAAATGGATGAAGGTAGTAGTTCTAGTAAAGATGACTATGTTATTATTCGTAGGCCAAGAATTTTCAAGGACAGAATTTCTTACAATATGATGCAGGAAACTTATGAATATAATGAACGGTTTAGATTAAGCTTTCATCAATGAAGCGTTATTGGAAATATTCAGAAAATGTACGTCCATAATGTTTTATGTTTTTTATTAAACAAATTTAATTAATGTCGTTAATTTAATTATTGACATTTGATTTAACTTTTTTTGAAACATTAATACTCACATAACTGTTATAATAAGTTATGTAAGTTAAGTAGTTATTATAATTTCTCAACTATTTATCATTAACTAAGTTATTTTCCAGCATGAATGCAATCTGTCCATCGTCAGAAATTTGATAATGTGGATTTTCCACCAAAACATTTTAAGTAGGTAGCACTTTGTTCAAATATTATATTAGGCTCGCTGGCCAATGAAATCATCAATTCAAAATAAAGGAACTGTAATACAGGCGAATATTACAGGTGATTTTACAAGTAGTGTAGAATTATTTTTATGAGACATAATTTCACAGGATTGTAAATTTTAATTTATAAGTCTTGTAATACAGGCCCTGTATTCAGGCCCCAGGTTCAATTGTTTCTACATTGGAATCCTTCAATTCCGAAAGATCCCTACTCGAGGAATCACTGAATTTATCCCTAATCACATACTGAAGAAACCAAAGACATGCATAATATTCCTCCTCAGGTTAGAGAAAACAATATTTTGACTAGCAATACTCTATGATTACATCAAG
This sequence comes from Nilaparvata lugens, assembly GCF_014356525.2. Lineage (NCBI taxonomy): Eukaryota > Metazoa > Arthropoda > Insecta > Hemiptera > Delphacidae > Nilaparvata > Nilaparvata lugens. The sequence goes on from NC_052509.1 coordinate 61,337,505, forward strand.
CAACAGAGTAGCCCTTAAGCATGCTTGACCTGTTCACAATCTCCCAAGACACTTGGAGCACTGTCTGTGTAAGGCAATGTTTGACAAGACCAGTCGACCATGTTATTTCGAGAAGCATATCCCTATTCAGGGAAGCTGTAGCTCTCCACAGATACTGTTCCATTATCCGCCATATAAACTCATCTCAATCCAAACATGAATTTAGTTATAGAGAGATGCACGACAATCTGGCAGCATTGGTAGAAAGGGGCAGCATTGATGTTATTCTATAGTGGAATCCACGTTATAATGGCAGTGTTTGATTAGCATTGGTATCTCTATCCTTATCTACCATTCAACAAACCGGATAGCGCTATCACTCTCTTACGCTTTGCTGTTTATGTTTTGTTTTTTTTTATCATAGAATAATAATTATTGTGTGTTACTAACTTTTATCTAATTTCATCATCTACTAATCTACAAAATTATATTTGTGTGTGAATTCCACTAATCTTTGTTCTTATTTTGGTTTAATTTCTTAGTTTATATTGAATAAATATATTACTGCAACTTAGGTCTACGCACAGGTTTTAACTTGTAGGCTACTCCTTAAACATAGATGGACATAAAAAAATATACTGCAGTTTTGGGATAATTTTATATATTTAATAGTATTTTTCTTGTATTATTTTTGGATGTTATAATATTATATTATTATAATTGTGAATGTTTTTTGAGAAATGAATTTGAATTTGAGAATTTGAATAATTAATCGACAAAATATTTCATCTTAATTATGAAAATGTATTATGGAATTATTGAAAAGTATAATTCCTTGCCTCATAAAAAATAATTGATTATTTTAAACGAGAATGAACAGGTTATATAACATTAATAAACCTGTATCAGCTACCGTCAAGAAGGCATTGACAAGTCAGTGAGGATCGGCAACGTTGTTCTTCTATCTTTCTCCACTGCTATTATAACGTGGAACTCACTATATAAAGATTGCTGACAGATCAAAGTCATAGAGAAACGATAGCATAAGTAGATATGCCATGGTATAGGGCGTTTATGTCGCAACTTTTACTGTTATCCCAAGCCGATAGTTCACGTAGTTCTTTCCTATGCAGCTGTGTGACGCTGGTAGTCTCTCAAATTGTGCCGTTCATACACTATCACTCCAACAAAACAGTGAAAATTGACAATAATCGACAGTAATCGGCTTGGGATAACAGTAAAAGTTGCGACATAAATTCCCTATACCATGGGATATCTACTTACGCTATTGTTTCTCTATGTCAAAGTCTTGATGGACTGAATGAAAAAGACTAAGAAATTGTCAAATTGTCAATTGTCTTGATGGACTGTCAGCATTGGTTGAATGTGAAACCATTATGTTATAGTAAAAGAAATACTGACAGCTTATAGAGAATCTTACTGAAGTATATTATATCCTATTATATTCAGCGAGAAACTTCTGTATTTTCATATTTATATTTGGTTATTTATGTTCAACGGATCTCGAAAACGGCTCAAACGATTTTCACGAAATTTGGAACATAGTAGGTTTAAGATATAAAAAATCAATTGCACTAGGTCTCATCCTTGAGGAAACTCGCTGAACGACATTAAAAGGATAATTCATCCTTAGCTGAAACAGTTGTGGGTGGTAAAAAAGTGAGTGAGCGAGTGGGTATGTGAAAAATCAAAATATCGCATCCCCGAAATTTATAAGATGATATAAAATAGCCAGCTGTGAAATATAAACACGACCATTTTAGAGAATTGTGTTCTGTTTATCAATAAATAAAAATAACTAGCGAAGCTCGGTGCCCCGATATTCAATCGTAAAGTGAACAGTAATCAAATCATTGCATCATTGTCTATGCGAACATGGAAGTATAAAGTGAAATACATAGAATCCCTTCCCTCTTCTTGTACCCCTTCTCACTACATTCATTCCTTTTCACATCCTTGTCTCTCTACAGGGTACCCTTCCCCCTCTAAAGCTCCACCCTACCATTCCCGTTTCCTTGGAAACCATGATGAACAGGTGGTTGTTGTGACTTTGCGGATTATGTTGTACAATAAGAGAGAAGCATTGATGATGGGTGGAAGTGTTCGAGTGAGAAAGCATAAGGATTGGAGTAATATTGGGAAGTGTTTAATAGATTGTTGTTGGTGGATGCTGAATTAAAGATATATTTAACTGGAAGAGCTCTTTATAATATCGAAGAATATTTGAATGAATGAGATCAGCTCCTATGAGTTGAATTGTATTGTATGTTTGTATTGTTGTATTCTGTAAATGTTTTATTTGTTATGTATTTTATTTTTAATTGTATCTAATCAAAGATATGTATTTATGACACTATTCATTGTATACACGGTACAAATTCATGAATAAAGAAATTATGATATGATATGATGATGATGATATGATATGATGATATGTAATAATGATAATCGTGGGTACAGTTTGCAGGTTTGATTATCGAATTGTCACTAGGCCTACCAGTAATAGAAGTATTAAGGGTGAATCAATATTATGCTTATACACTTTCAGATATTCATAGAAGCAATAATATTACCTAATTTTAACCTATGATTAATCATAATACAATTATCATTTTTTCAAATATGCAGTATAAACTTGGAAACAATATTATAAGCTTTAACATAATATTTAAAGTAATGACAATAAGTAATAGATAATAAGGCAGAAGTAATACGACAATAGTTGATTTTTCATGTAAAAGAAATATCCAGTTTGGCATTCAGCAAACCCTGGCAGTTAACATGACAAAAAAAAAAACAGTTGGTCGATTTCAAATAATAAAATATCAGTTCAAAAATGATACCACAAGCGCTCTCTATCGGAATGTAGAAGAAAGGAGACAGTCAGACTGGCTTCAAGCTCGACTCTCATTGGTACCCTACTCCAAGTGTTGAAAGTGAAATTGCCTAGTCTCGTCCAATCACAGCACTCTACTATTATAGTACTATTATAGTGGAGTGCTGTGATTGGACGAGACTTGGCAATTCCACTTTCAACACTTGGGGTAGGGGACCAATGAGAGTCGAGCTTGAACCCAGTCTGACTGTTTCCTTTCTTCTACGTTATTATAGTACTATTGTAGTAGAGAGCTGTGATTGGACGAGACTTGGCAATCCCACTTTCAACACTTGGGTTAGGGGACCAATGAGAGTCGAGCTTTAATAGCTTTTCGTTTCGGAAGGCAGCCATGAATAAATCTTCTACACAAATTATTTGAAAAAAACCAACAGAAATAATAATTCCATAGAGTCTGAATACCAAGTGAGCAGAGTGTGTCACCAAACGCCATTATTTATCACACTATGTCATCCTGTTTGCATGCGTGTTGCATAATAATTAATGAATACATCACTTCTACCTGGGAGAGGATTCCTTCCTACTCACTTCAAACTGACATTCCCCACAGAAAAAAACATCAACGCTTTCAAATTCAACTAATGCTGACAGATTGAAGTGAATCTCACTATAATATTTTCCACCTAGGACTGTCAGTGGTCCTTATTAGAAAACATTGATGCTCTTCATTCAACCAATGCTGACATTCTGGGTGGATTTCACTATACATATTTTTAATCTATGACTGTCAGTGTTCCTTATGAATAAGATCAACGCAATCCATTTGACCAATGCTGACAGCTTGAAATGAATCCCCTCATCTCTCATATAAATTTTTCACCTATAATTTCTGTCAGGATTCCTCATATTTTTCCGAAGAATGGACATTGATATGTCCAAAGCTCCGCCAATTTATGTAGATGCATGACAATATGATTATTATCTATAGTTATTATTATTAGAAATTGTTTTTTCATATCATGAACAGTTCAATAATTATTTATAATATTATCTTAGTCTATATTATGTAAATTCATCTATAATGTTGCTGTATGTAAGCTAGTGTATATAAGTGTATAAGCCAGTATATATTGTAATCTACATAAATAAAGTACTCAATCAATCATAGAATAACATAGATGCTTCCTTGCAATCAGAGCTGACAGTAGCTGGTGAATCTTGCTATATTTTCCACCTACGCCTGCAGCCGGCCTGTTTCCATAGTGACTAGCATCAGATCAATTTGCAGATACTGCTGCAAGCTGCTGTGTGGAATGACGCAATCGGAAACTTGCTGCCAATTTTGAATGGAATGCATCCGCATCCATCCATCGATCACTTCGATGATATATTTCCTCTCGACTGGAATAATTTGGACCGTTTTGACATCTGGATGGACATTGCTTGTGAGAGAAACGTTCTCATTCCAACAAAAATAGATGAATGTGCTTGTGTTGTTATGTTTCAAGCTTACAAATTCTAAATTTTGGTGGAACTTGGAAATTATGGAAGAGTTTCATAGAAGCTTACATGTTCTTAATCTGATTTATCTCAGAAAATTGTTGTAGAATTTCATTTCTGTTTTTGATACTAAGATTCAAGTCAACGGTTTGGCATTTCTCTTAATGTTTAAATTTTGAATGTTTATAAGTTTATATGTTGCGCATTTACGGCGAAACGCGGTAATAGATTTCCATGAAATTTGACAGGTATGTTCCTTCTTTTATTTACACTCTTCATTTCTGATTGGTTTTGTTATTTACTAAGTTTCAAATTCTACTACGGGGCTATTGCTCAACTGAATGATAAAAACAACGAAATTCTAATTGCTATGAAATATTTCAATATTATCATTCACATTATTTTCAATGATATGAAATACTCTGAGACTTCCACTATTGAGATTATAAGCAACAGCACGTGAATGATATCCTAATTCCGTAGTAACGATAATGAACATGGAATTGTACAAACATTTTTAATGGTCATATTGAGGCATGTAAGCAACATAATAGCTATATGAATATTAATTAATTTTATATATTATGATTTTTGCATGATCCATAATTCAACATCGATCCAAAAGTTTATTCACAATGACCTTCATAAACTCCCAGTCTCTTTAGTTAAAACTAACTGGGTCAATTTCCCAATATTTCAATATATCACTTTAGAGACAGTACATATTTAACACGTAAGAATGCATAAGAATTAATTTCATCAAGCACAAACTCAACTTTTGACAACATTTCCGCCATTTTAGCCGCCATCTTGAATTGCATTTGATCGAAATTATTCGTGTCGGATCCTTATAGTGAAAGGACCTTAAGTTCCAAATTTCAAGTCATTCAATGTTTATAATTATTTCATGACTAAAAAAAAATTCATGCGGTGTAGGGTTAATTGGGAGATTAGATATCGTGTACACAGACGCTCATACACTCATACACACACACCACACACACACACACACACACCACACACCACACACACACACCACACACACCACACACACACACAACACACACACACCACACACACACACAACACACACACACACACACACACACACACACACACACACCACACACACACACAACACACACACACACACACACACACACACACACACACAACACACAACACACACACACACACACACACACACACACACAACACACACACACACACACACACACACACACACACACACACACACACACACACACCCACACACACACACACAACACACACCACACACACACACACACACACACACACACACACACACACACACACACACACACACACACACACACACACAACACACACAACACACACACACACCACACACACCACCACACACACACACACCACCACACACACACCACACACACACACACACACCACACACCACACACACACACACACACACCACACACACACACACCCACACACACACACCACACCACACACACCACACACACACACCACCACACACACCACCACACACACACACACACACACAACAACACACACACACAACACACACCACACAACACACACACCACACACCACACACACACACACACACACACACACCCACACACACACACACCACAACACACACACACACACACCACCACACACACACCACACACACACACACACCCACACACACACACACACACACACACACACACCACACACACACACACACACACACACACACACAACAACACACACATACTACATACAGACCAATACCCAAAAACCAGTTTTTTGGACTCAGGGGACCTTGAAACGTATAGAAATTTAGAAATTGAGGTACCTTAATTTTTTCGGAAAGCAATACTCTCCTTACCTATGGTAATAGGGCAAGGAAAGTAAAAATAACGAGCGAAGCTCGGTGCCCCGATATTTATCATTAATCGAATGAATTTATACTGATTGAAATCACGAAGTATTTGAACAAAAACAACAGAAATAATAAATTCCATAGAGTCTGAATACCAAGTGAGCAGAGTGTGTCACCAAACGCCATTATTTATCACACATATGTCATCCCGTTTGCATGCGTGTTGCATAATAATTAATGAATACATCACTTCTACCTGGGAGAGGATTCCTTCCTACTCACTTCAAACTGGCATTCCTCACCGAAAAAAACATCAAAGATTTCCATTCAACTAATGCTGACAGATTAAAGTGAATCTCACTATAATATTTTCCACCTAGAACTGTCAGTGGTCCTTATGAGAAAACATTAATGCTCTCCATGCAACCTATGCTGACAATTCTGGGTGGATTTCACTATACATATTTTTCATCCATGACTGTCAGTGTTCCTTATGAAATAACATAAACGCATTCCATTAGACCAACGCTGACAGCTTGAAATGAATCTCCTCATCTCTCTATATAAATTTTTCACCTATTAATTTCTGTCAGGATTCCTCATATTCTTTCCGAAGAATGGACATTGATATGTCCAAAGCTCCGCCAATTTTATGTAGATGCATAACAATATAATTATTATCTATAGTTATTATATTACAAATTGCTTTTTCCATATCATGAACAGTTCAATAATTATTTTCGTATTCTATATTATGTAAATTCATCTATAATGTTGCTGTATTGTAAGCTATTGTATATAAGTGTATAAGCCAGTATATATTGTAATCTACATAAATAAAGTACTCAATCAATCAATGAATAACATAGATGCTTCCCATGCAATCAGAGCTGACAGTTGCTAGTGAATCTTGCTATATTTTCCACCTACGCCAGCAGCCGGCCTGTTTCCATAGTGACTAGCATCAGATCAATTTGCAGATACTGCCGCAAGCTGCTGAGTGGAATGACGCAATCGGAAACTTGCTGCCAATTTTGAATGGAAAGCATCCGCATCCATCCATCGATCACTTTGGTGATATCTTTTCCTCTCGACTGGAATAATTTTGGACCGTTTTGACATCTGGATGGACATTGCTTGTGAGAGAAACGCATTTTTCTCATTCCAGGAAAAATAGATGAATGTGCTTGTGTTGTTATGTTTCAAGCTTACAAATTCTAAATTTTTGGTGGAACTTGGAAATTATCGGAGAGTTTCATAGAAGCTTACATGTTTTAAATCTGATTTATCACAGAAAATTATTGTAGAATTATTGTAGTCGGTCCCGGCTGCCTAAAAAGCAGTCGTTAGGTCATGTCAGAGGCCCTGAAATTGATCAGTTGCGACCTGAAAACTCTGACACCAGACCTGAGTCAGCCAGGTCACTCGATATTATTATTATTATTATTATTATTATTATTATTATTGTAGAATTTCATTTCTGTTTTTGATACTGAGATCTTCTCTCATTTACACACTTCATTTCTGATTGGTTTTGCTAGTTACTAAGTTTCAAGTTTCTGCTACGGGGCTATTAGTCAACTGAATAATAAAAACAACGAAATTCTAATGGCTATGAAATATTTCAATATTCTCATTCACATTATTTTCAATGATATGAAATACTCTGAAGACTTCCACTATTGAGATTATAAGCAGCAGCACGTGAATGATATCCTAATTCCGTAGTAACGATTATGAACATGGAATTGATACACACATTTTTCATGGTCATATTGAGGCATGTAAGCAACAGAATAGCTATATGAATATTAATTAATTTTATATATTATGATTTTTGCATGATCCATAATTCAACATCGATCCAAAAGTTTTATTCACAATGACCTTTATAAACTTCCAGTCTCTCTAGTTAAAACTAACTGGGTCGAATTTCCCACAAATCACTTTCGATACAGTACATATTTTACACGTAAGTATGCATAAGAATTAATTTCATCAAGCACGAAACTCAACTTTATCAATAACAAAATGATTGAAGTGTTGATGTATTCTTTAGGAAAGTTGTGTGCCGTGGAAACTTTCCACTTTTGATTATTGAAATAAAACGAAGGCATTGCTGCCAGCTTCTTGGAAAACGGCACTCTTTGACATTGTGCTTCTCAACGGCTTCAAAATACTCATTCAAAGTTCTCCAAACAACCAACGCCCTTCAAGTTCTTCTCTTTCATGATATTTCCAGGCTACAAAACAATCGATCGTTTCTCTCCTACCAGCAAATCTATTCTAACGGCAGAAAATATATGAGTTTTCATTTGAAGTCAACCCACATTATTTCATTCCATATAACAGAAAATGTATGATTTTTCAGTTTGAAGTGAACCAATATCATTCCATTCCATACAAATTGATTTTGACTATGGAATAACTTGGATTCAGTAAATTATCTTGTGATTCAGTAGTGGATCCATTGATCTCTTTATATCTGCTCATCTCTTTAGATCTCTTATATCTCTTTATATATCATTGATCTATACTAGATATGAAATATCTGTTTCTAGTTATTTCTGCGAGAATTGCTGAATTTTTTGCGAAATTTTTTCGACTCCAAATCACTTGAATCGGTTCATAATAACTCAATTTATTCAAAATCTCCAAACTTGCTCAATACTTTGTTCAATGAAGAATTATTATTAAACGGAAATCCCAATTGAATGCTCTAAATCACCCCGAAGACTTCTGCTACTGCAAATATTGACAACAGGGTAAACAGCTAGCTGGAAATTCAATGAGCGCTACTACACAGAAATTTTTTGTCAGCCCGGGAATCGAACCCAGTACCTCCTAATTGCTGGTCAGGAATGCTTACCCTTACACCAAACTGGCAATCTCAAATGCAACATCCAATTTATTTCCATATCAGTAGACTCTGGTCAATATTTATCATTCACTTGGAATGTATCAACCTAACTGTAATTTAGTGGAAGACCACTTTGTTTTAAAGTGTTGATTCAGCTCACCTGTAGTATGCCGTACTTGAGCTCGATATCCAAGAACTGGTAGTCCTTGGCGTGGGGCGGCTGGGGTGGGGGGTGGTTGGAGGCGGATGTCTGCGAGGAGGCGCCCGTGGCAGGCGCATGCGCCGTGGACGGAGCATCCTGGTGGAAGGCCAGGATGTTGGCGAGCGAAGCGAGCACCGGCTCAGAGGCGAACGCAAGCGTGTCACTGCTCTCCTCGACCGGGTGCAGGACCTGGCAAACACATCGAAATCAATTTCTTTTAGAAAATCGGATATTTTCAAACATTGAAAATATACAAACGCTCTGTGACCTCAAAATCAGTGTGGACGTTCCTCATAAATGTCAATGATCATCGAAAAGTTTAAAGGCTGAAGAGAGCAAAAAAATTATACTTCTAAGAGCATATATCGATAACTATGGTAGATGAAGAATAACCCTACAAGTATCACTTCACTATAAATGTAAGCTTCAATTTTTTTTTCCTACAGTTACGTTGAAAAGTGGCCATTGCTGCACTGATTACAGAACGCAAAGAATCACTTTTCCGCTCTAGTGCGGGAAATTTTTTCTGCACTCCAGATTTGCAACATGGCAACGCAAAATACTTAGTAGGTTATATGGAGCAACAGTGCAGCAAAATCAAAATGAAGTTGGTAACAGTGACTGGGCTGCTATAGTGAGCAGAGGTGCAACGAAGCACAACGCGCTAATTATTACTATTATATATTATATCGAGGACAGCAACAGCACAGTGCCACCACAGCACACACCACACAGCTGCCCCCCGCCATTCAAACACTACTAAGTTATTTGATGGATTTCAGGCAATTTTACCCATAATTACCCACTTTTCATATTCAATGGTAACTGTAGGAAAAACTTAATGTGAAATACGTGCACAAAGTTCCTCTGCTGCACTCAAGAAACCATTCCGCCCTCGCCTACGTTTCTTTCGGTGCAGCAAACTGTCACTTTGCGCACTAGTTGCACAAATAACTAATTGGATGCTCATGTTCGTGAGACATGTGATTTCAAAATGTAAGTGAAAAACCAAAAAATGGTTATTTCAAGCCACCTTCATCCCCTATGCACCTTTTTAAAACAAAAAAACTAATTATCAACTTGAAGCTGAAAACCGAGCATAACAGTAGATATCATATAGTGCTATTCTCAAAAATACAGATTTTTTCTCAAAATCTATATATATAAGAGCGAAATGGCACTCACTCACTGACTGACTGATTGACTGACTGACTGACTCACTCACTCACTCGCAGAACTAAAAATCTACCGGACCAAAAACGTTCAAATTTGGTAGGTATGTTCAGTTGGCCCTTTAGAGGCGCACTAAGAAATCTTTTGGCGATATTTTAACTCTAAGGGTGGTTTTTAAGGGTTCAAAGTTCTTTTAGCATGTATATTCTTCCTATTCCAATATCTTAAAATTATAATATTGAAATGTCCATACCATATGTTGATATGGAACTATAATCTAGAGAGAGTACCTCTTCGAAACAGTTGTTCTGGTAACTAAATTAATAATTTTGTCAGGTTGGCATTAAGTTGAGTTGACTTTCTTAAGCCGCGTCCACACTATGTCGATCGACACCGATCGACAAAGTCGATCGACAATGTCGAACAAGTGTGGACGTGTCGCTCGACATTGTTGAGCGCTGTCGAGTCGAGTCGAACGCAACCCGATTCAGGTCGGTCCAGATCAAAGAAAGTCGAGTCGAACGCACCAGTGTGGACGTGTCGATCTTGTCACTGCCGTTTTAGAAGATAGAATAGTGATATACTGTTGTGAATTAGTGAATATACTGTTGTGAATATACTGTTAGTGAATATACTAGTTAGTGAATAGTGAATATACTGTTGTTCAAGTGCTTAGATTTTTATTGAAAATGAATTGGAGTGATACCCAAACGTCTAATTTTATTGAAATGTACCGTGATCGTTGTTACTTATGGGATTCAAGTGATGTTGACTATAAAAACAAAAGCATCTTCATCATCACTCATTTTATATAAAAACTCGATTCTTATTTAAAATAAAACACTCGATTAAATATAAACTGACTAAGATAAAACACTAAACACTAAAACACTTAAAACACTCGACTATGTATGAACATTTATGATGGTTGTCGATCGACTCGTCCACATGTACTGAGGCAATTTTGTCGATCGACACAGTCGAAGGTGTCGAGCGACTTTGTCGATCGACCGGGTCGACAGAGTCGATCGACATAGTGTGGACGCGGCTTTAGGTTGGCACCAAGTCGAAGATTGAAATGTATTTATCGCAGAAAGATTGATTGGGCACTGCTACTTCAATCAGAGCTATTCCTGGGAATATTATATTACTAGCCGTCAGGCTCGCTTCGCTCGCCATATCCGTTTAGCCAAACGTTTAGTCTGTACCCCCAACTGGATCGTCCTAACATATGATAAAAATGCCCAAATGAAAAAATGCAGGCGAGCGAAGCGAGCCTGCTGTTCGCATCCTTGGACAATCCAGTCGGGGGTCCAGGGGGCGGAGTCCCCTAGCTAGACGGATATGGCTAGCGAAGCGAGCCTGACGGCTAGTAGATATTATAGTTGTTAGATTAGTGTGACTAAAGGGATACGAGTCTCTGGTTCAAGATTAATGGAAATAATTCACGATAGGAAAATTATTCTCATTCTAAAATTCTTATCCTGAGAGGAAAATCTCTTCTGTCAACATGTGGGTCGAGAATGAATTCTTTAGTGGATGAATGTATTTCCCCCTGTTTTTTAGCTAATATTTCTATAGTTGATTGCTATTTCCAAATAGCATTTTCTCCCAAAATCTTCCAATTTATAAATGATTTCATCAGTAAACAGGTGTTCTGATATTAACCGTTGTGTCTTGAGCATGTAATCGTGAAGAAAAGACACGGTTATGTATTATACGTCTTGCATATTTGTTTTGCATTATTCGTTTCTACCATGCTGTTGTTTCAATGCTTGGCTCACTGGTTTCTTGTCTTGTGTCGGCCAACAGCAGACTTAACCGTAACAATAATCATCAACAACCAATCATAATATATGGCTCCATTCACATTACATATATCTACAGCATGATGTGCAAGCTCCAAATTAACTAGAGATTAACAATATTGTAACAATAGTTGATAAAGTCCTCACTCCACCTAATATGTGTTGCCATTTTCGAACAACCTCAACTCGGCTTGTTAATGAATGTGTGGTTGAGCTTCCCGATTTTCATTCAATTCAAACGTTGATTCAATCAATTATTATTCATTTGTTCCACAAACGAACATAATATAAATTTTATCAAAATTTGGGAATGGAATAGTTTTGGGCCAAGCCTGTTGTTCCTACCCAATCATATTATTTTATATGATTAGTAATATTTTATCCACGAATAAATAAATAAATATCGATGAAAAAATGTGAAATGTAAGTGGACAACACTAGGCATTGATATGAAAGTGTATAGTTATAGTGTTGATTTTAGTCCACTTGATGATGACCATAGAAGTTTAAAGTTAGTTACCTGTAGCACTTTGGGATGTCGAAACCGCTCCAACTGCCTGACACTTCCCCTGAGCAGTTCGGTGACCGTCTCTTTCCGCTTCGGTTTGTGCAGCTTCTCCGCGCATCGCTTCTCAAACACAAACACCGACACCTCCTGCAACACACACACAAAACACACATCAAATCAGTAACAAAACAAAGCATATACAACCAACACATAGGCTTATTAAACGAATGGAGAATATGCAACAAACACAAATATTTACACATCAAATCAGTAACTAAACAAAGTATATACAACCACCACATAGGCCAACACATATTAATCGAATGAAGTATATGCAACAAACACATAGTAACTAGATGAGATAGATGCTTTATTGATTGATTCATACAATGGGTACATCATCAAGATTATTATTATGATTAAAATGAGGTAGATGCAATAAATACATAAAATTAATTTCAAATCTCTATTACAAGAGATGATATGGTACTTTTGGTTTCTCTTTTTGTGTAGTTGAGAAGTTGATATTGTAGTAATTATTCATATTGAATGAAAAAGACTAAGAAATTGACAAAAAACACTGATTCATTGATAATTAGAAAGACCGGTTTCGGTTATTACACCATTGTCAATCTCTGATAATCCTATGCTATTTCTCAATTCTTATTTCTCAAACCTCAATTCTCAACTCCTATTACTCTTTACGAATAAAATCTCCATTTCATGGTGAATCGTTTTATTTAATTGCGCTTTGTGTATCATTGAATGGATAAATAATAATATATTATATTAGTGAACCTAGTAGTGAACTTAATAGAAAATAACAAGATTTCAAATGATTGACCGAGCGAAGTGAGGTCTAAGATTCAAGTCAACGGTTTGGCATTTCTCTTAATGGTTTAAATGTTTGAATGCTTGAATGTTTATAAGTTTATATGTTGCGAATTTACGGCGAAACGCGGTAATAGATTTTCATGAAATTTGACAGGTATGATCCTTTTTTAATTGCGCGTCGACTTATATACAAGGTTTTTGGAAATTTTGCATTTCAAGGATAATATAAAAGGAAAAAGGAGCCTTCTTTATACGCCAATATTAGAGTAAAAATCAGACTATAGAATTATTCATCATAAATCAGCTGACAAGTGATTTCACAGATGTGTGGAGAAGCCAGTCTATTGCTGTATAAGGTCTATAGTTTCAATCAGGTACTTGTGGATGAGAATACTGCGTGAGGTCTACTGTTCACAGAGCTACGCGTGGCCAGTACCTTCTATTCTAGGTACCTTGGTAGACAGTTTACTATAATACTACCCGTTCAAAAACATTGAAAATCTTGAAAATTAAATTATTGTATAAATTAGAATAGGAACCGTTTTGGGCGTTTTAGCCTGTGGTACTTTTCTGTAAGTTGTGTAATAAATTCTGAATGATTGAATAAATAGAAATTGTAGATAAATGTATCTTTCCATCAACGTTGTAGACAGTTGCAGCCAGACCTGATAACAGCGCTCACACTCACATTCTCAGAATACACGTCACGTTACAATAGGAAACAAAGCTCTATGTTTATTTAGGATTTCTTCTAGATTTTCAATTGATGAATTATTCATTATTTTATCACTTGAAGCAGTTTTTCCCAAAACATTTTCTACGGATTATGTACTATGCATTTTTTCATTCTAAGCTTGTTTACGGAATTTCCTGTTGGGCATCCACTTTTGTTTCTCATTATAGAAGGCTTGTAGTGCTACAGAAGTCTGTAATGAGGATTATACAGGGAGTTAAGAGGAGGTCACATACATTTCCAATTTTCAAAGCATTGAATATTCTACCACTGAGACACACTTATGTGCTGAAGGTTCTGTCTTTATTTCATCAATTAAGTGGTAACAGATCGGTTTCAGTATATAACAATGATGATGAAATTTCTGTTGTAACACGGCAAACTACTCAAATGATTGTTAGGCTTCCAAAACCGAACTGTACCACGTTCCAGAGATGTTTTCTTTTTCTTGCTCCGAAATTTTATAACTTACTACCACCTGATTTGAGAAGAATAAATACCCATGAACACTTCATGAATAAAAATAAGCTTTGGCTATGGCTTCATTCGCCAGTCGAGGTGGAAGGCTTCTTTAAGGTTTTAAGTTAATAAGTTTCCAATATATATCCACAAACCAAGTCAACCTTGTATTGACTACTACATAGTCCATCAATTTATTCTGTGTGATACGTTTTGTCTCGATGATG
>NC_052509.1:61352641-61392276 GCF_014356525.2 Nilaparvata lugens
CCATTTTTAATAGAATCATGCGAATTTAAACCCAAAATTTACAGTCCTAGTTCATAAAAACATATGAATACACTAACATATATGTTCAAGATAAGAATCTTCCAGTAGTATTGATTTTATTTACTTCATATCACTTGAAAATGACATCAATGTCCGAAACATGTTGTGATAAAACATTTCAAAAAAAGGGTACTGAGGTTTTTATTTTCTTTATATTCATATTACAAGTAGCCCTATACAGAAAAGAGAGTGAGAGAGTATAGTGAGATTCATATTATGAAGTCAGAGTTATATAACTAAATGATATGAGCAAAATTCATATCAACACCGCCTTCCACAGTAGATGAAGGCATGATTTCAATTAATTGTTGATTCTTGTCAATAATATTCAAATATATTATTTGAATTGTCAAGAGTACATACTATTCCAATATACAATAATGAATTTTCACAATTGGGATGCACTAGGCCAATTTTGATAGTTCATTGGATTTCTACATTCATCCTAAAAACAATATGGCAACGTTGGGATCTGGAAAAAGATAGAGCTATCTGATTTGTAGAATGGAAGAAAAGGATAGCGAATCATTGTTCATGAGGTGCTTACTTTGCCTCATCATCACTCTTTCGTAGGGATTCATCAGGGATATTTCATGAATGAGATTATATTTCTCTCAATATTTTTTCATTTCTCTCATTAAACAAACGTTATGATCCACGACACAAATAAAGTTTACCGTCAATATCACGTAAGAGAATAACCTTCTTTATCTTTCCATCAATTCGACGAAAACTGTTGTTAATTCGTTGAAACAAGGAATGACCCAGTTCCAAACAGAGACAGAATAGAGTTGCAACAGAGAAAACAAGTGAGAGAGGAGAGATTGGGGTATCCAATTCATTTTCTGCTAATGGTGACGATTAATTAGGACTTGTTCAAGTCGCAAGGAGACAAAAGATTCGCTGAAAATCGTTCTGTGCTTTCAATCAAGGAGAGTGCGTTTTTTCTGTTTTACCGTCTCTTTCTCTCTCTCTCTCTCTCTGGACACAAAGCCGCGTTGAATCAAGACCGAATTAAGTCATCTCTCAAGTTGGTCCAGACAGGATGTGAGTTGAGTACAGCAGCTATTTTTGGAGCCGGAACAGCTCTTTCTTTTCCGCCCTTGTACAATGCTATAAAATTCCGCCCCCACAACTCATTAATTTGTACTAGCAAGGGAAACTTTTCGATAATCTCCATTAAATTCCAACTTTCTCATAAAATTAGTTCGTAAGAATTTGATGATAGATAGTTTCGTAAGATCATAAAGATGATTATGATGTTGGAAATTTGATTGTCGAATAAGCAATTTTGAAAATTTCAAATAATTAGTTATGAAACTCTCTGCTTCCATAGTTTACCTCTGAGTTTCAACGTCTCATCAACATAGAACAGTAAGTACTCCTTCATTATGTATAATCCTACGCTCATCTATTATTATTACTTACTCTGGGGTCATAAATTTTCTAGTGTAAGGCTACTGAGGATGCAAAAAACATGCATTAGACTAATTTGTGGACTCCCTTCCCGAGCTCATTGTAGAGAGGGGTTTGTTCGTCTTGCTGTGATGACGGTTCCTGCACTGTTTATCTTTGAAAGCCTACTATATATAAAAGAAAATATCCATTTATATGATGCTTTGGGTTCATATCACTCATATGGAACAAGGAATAAAGCTACTTTGAGTTTAATCAGGTTCAATTACACCAGTTACCAATTACACCAAAACATTCATCTATACAGCGATAAAATTGTATAATTTTTTACCTCCTTCAATCAGGAACCTAGAGATTGAAAAATTTAAAAACAAATTGAAAGCAATTTTGTCAGAAAATTGTTTTTATAAAATAGATGAATTTTTCGAAATAAATCTTGAAGTGGAATAGCCTCATTACTTGATTGTTACATTGAGATCAGAGAAAAATCTCTTGGTGTAGAATTAGCTACAATGATTTACCTATGTGCGATTGTGACTTATATTATTTAATAGTTCCATTTATTTGTAATGTGTCTAATTCTGTTACCATTTGACGTTGTAATGCATTTGATGTTCTCTTTTGCTGCTACAATGAAACATTTATTTTATTACTATCAAACTTCAACAAATTGTAATGGTGTTCAACGAAAATTCCAATTCAACTACTATAAACTCAATCAACTTGAAAGAACTCACTCTCCACTCACAGACTCAAGTCTTTGTGGAGAGTATTCTCTGTTTAATGTTTGAATGAATTTCATGAATTTGTATTATGTTTCGTGAATAAAAAGCTATTTGATTTGATTTGAACTAAGTGAGTTGCAGTAGTTTCAGAGTTATCATACATTCAACATTTTACGTTATAATAATTCAGTATCAGTATCAGTAGTTTTCTGCTCGTAAGCAGGTCCTTCTATATGGCAGCAGCCCTCCACTCTCTTCTATTCTCTGCCAGTCGCTTCGTTGCATAGTAGCTCATCCCCTCATCCCCTCCTTGCTGTCGTCCAACATTTTCTATCTTCTTCTCCCTCTTCCTCTTCTTCCCTGAATGGTCCCCTCCATGGCATCCACCAACAAGCATTGTTGTCTCATCCAATGTCCCAGCCATCTCCTCTTTCTTCCCTTTATCACATCCAGCAGACTCCTTCTTTCCCCAACCCTCCTCAACACCTCCTCGTTTGTAACTTTATCCTCCAACTGATCCCCTCCATCCTTCTCCATATCCACATTTCCAATGCCTCAAGCCTCCTCTTATTCTCCTTTCTCAGCGTCCAAGTTTCTGCACCATACAGTGCCACACTCCAAACATAGCACTTTATTAGCCTTTTCCTTATTGTCTTGTCCAGTTGACTACAAAATTTCTCTTTTTCTTATTGAATGCTGTTTTTGCCATAGCAATTCTTAGTTTGATTTCTTTGTTGCATTTCATATCCTCTTCCATTATGCTTCCTAAATACTTGAAAGATGATACCTGTTCCAACTGTTCACCCTCCAGTACAGCATAATAATCATTATAATAATTATCCTACATCAAACTTTATTTCAGCTCAAATGAACTATGAGAAACTGACAAAATATTTCACATTTCACCTCAATATGGGAAATTTCCATAACATCTCTGCTCATAGTGTCAATCTATGAGCAGAGATGTGATGAAATGTTCCCATATTAAGGTGAAATATGAAATATTGTGTCATAGATTGACACTACGAGCAGAGATGTTATGAAATTTTCCTATATTAGAGCGAAATGTGAAATTTTTGTCAGTTCCTCATAGTTCATTTGAGCCGAAATAAAGTTTCAATGTACTTGAATCATTATCATCAGTCTAACAAACCGAAAAATAACAAGGATGATGATGCGTTCAGTGTATTGAGACTTTAGTTCCCCTCATATTTATAAATTATGTAGAACTGATCAATATACTTTCATTCTACCTTAATCACATTAATCTATATTCATTAGCATTTGAATAATTCAGTTTCCCTCATATAAATCAAGTAGAACTGATCAATGGTAGAACTGATTTTGGTAGAGAGTTAGTGGAGAGGATATTTTTAATATTCTTTCCGAAGAATGGACATTGATATGTCCAAAGCTCAACCAATTTATGTAGATGCATAACATATCTTATTATATATAGTTATTATATTTCAAAATTTTTTTGTAAGATCTATTTGAATTTAATGGCGGAGGATTGAGATATTTAATTTTATGCTAATTTGAAAGTCGGAAAGAGGATCTGTAAAACTTGAGAAGGAAGAACCAGCACTCGCCAGCCAGATGCCACCATAAGAGGACCCCAAATATTTTAGAGCGAAGTACCTTATAATAATTTTGTAAAAATTAAAGTTAAAGTAAATTATTAAATTTCTTAAAAGACTTCGTGATGCTATTGTGAAGCAGAAGTCATTTTTCATTTTAATTAATTTATAACCCCTGGAGGAGACGATTCCGGCTACCATATTCCCGGACCACATGGAGTTGGATCGACATCGGCGGCTTACAAGAAGATTTTCGACACGTGAGTGATTAAATTTGAATTAGTGATGGGCGCCCTAGTGCTTCGAATTAATCTGATGATCAAAGCTAGCTCGCCGAAAGGGTTATTATAATTGAGAAATTAATAAGAGTAATACTTGCGCAAGTAAAAATTAGTATTAAGGTATTTAATTGAAAGAAAAAAATATAGATCAATATTTTAGAAATTTCTATTTAATCAAAGAAGTACGAAATCTAGGCTATCAAACGTATGCATATATATTTAATTTTTTGCAATACAATTTGCGATAATTTATCATAGTTCTAATTCACTAGATGAATGGCTCTACCTATTCCGTCAGGTGCCGAATCTTGCACCCTGAGATAAAAATATATATTCGATACAAATAAATCTACTAAATACTAGAGATTTTAATATATAATATATTTGGATTATTAGTGGCTAATTTATCAAGCTGATCTTAGAGCACATATTTTTGATTGAATTATCCAAGCCGACAAGTATTAGCAAGTACATGTCACAGCTACATGCAAAGAATGCATATGATTTCAAGATAAAGGCACATGGTAATGATTCGTGCCATAAATCTAGAATATAAAGTTAGCCTGTGATATTTTTATTGATTTCAAATATTGTTCTATTTTTTATATTATATTTTTTATCGCTCTATATATATTTTTTGCCTCGATGATCTTTGCATTATTTGTGTAATATAGTGTGAAATTTCATGGTGTGCAATTTATTTTTTATTCCTCAACACTATAGTATAAGTATCATTTTATATATATATTTATTATTTATTGAATTACAAGAGTTATAGGAGAAGCCCATATCTAGGCCTATCAAGATTTTTTAAGACTGAATACTATTAGAAAACCACGACCTAATTATATTAAATCTCATGCTTTACCGACTGATGCCAAGCAGGAGGCTAATCGTTATTTAATATAAAGAATAACGTGACAGAAAGACATGTCGTACCAACGTGGACTGATGATGAGAGCCAAGCTCATTGAATAATTATTTGAAATTAGGTCAATAACCATATTGAAAATTATAGATAACTTATACGAGTTGTGAGGAAAACTGGCGAAGGAAAATTTGTATTACTTTTTGGGGAAACAAGAGCTTTAAATAGAGAGAAATTATATGTTTTAAGAAATTTTATATTATTAGTACTGTGAAAAATTACATGTTTATAGAGAGAGATTATATTTTATAAGCCTAAACTGCTATTACTTTCTAGTCAAATATATTAGGTGTTTAAGCCGGTTGGAATAAGTCGCAGCCTGTAAACTAGCCAAGAATAAATCAACAAAACATGGGGGCGCTAGAGCATTGTAAAAAACTTAAGTATAAATACCTTGTTAAGAGTATCCAAACACTTTACACATCACTGTTCACTGTAAGTCCCGGTTGTGTCTCTTTTTTAAGCATTTCCGCTTATCATTTTTATCACTGTTTAATTAGCATTTATCATTTTGACATAATGAATCACACTCCCGCAAACTCTGAAGTTTCATATATGTACGGCGGTTGCACAGATCCCACTTTGTCGACTCCGAGCACATCAAACCCCACCACGGTAGATGCCAATACGCCACGAGAAAGGGAACCAGGAAGCGTCGGGTCGATAGTTTTCGATCCACCAGGTCTGCAACCTCTATCCTCCACTCGAATCGACGCCGCTGACACACCATTGAATCAACGGATAGTAGAGATCAACTTTGAAGGGGGCGAGGAGCAGCCTGCAGAACCCGCATCGCCGGAGGCCGAGTCACACCTGAGCAAACAAAGTATATTTTCAATCACAGAGTTAGATCCGCTTCAAAAGGTAATAATGGAACAAACGAGTAGCACTTTCAACATTATGTTACAAAAAACAATGGATAGTATGATGCAGGAGATTAAAAAGGAGATTGCTACAGTAAAAGAGGAAAATAAACAGACAGTGGAACAGGGTATGAAAGAGACCACAGGCGCTATAAAATCAGTAGAACAACGGTTGGATAATATTGAAACTAAAGTAGAGAGTCATAGGGAAGAGTTAAAAGCAATGATAACCCTACAAAAAGAAAGTCAGGATAAAGTTACGGCAGGATTATCGGAAAGGTTAGATACGGTTACATGTGAACTCAATGAAAGGATAGACAACCTAAATACACAAATCACTACACCTATTCAGGATATAACAATAACATTAAGGCCGATTGCCACCAAGAAATCCACAAACAAATTACCGTTGCCAATCAAAACTTAACAACTACAGTTGACAAAAATATTAACAATATTAAAGAAATACAAAACAAACAGATTAATATGTCCACAAAAATGAACCAACTGCAAGGTAGCATCAATCAAAACACTGAAACCTGTAAAGCTTTAAATGAACTCTACTAATTCAGAAATCCACTCTGACTCAATTAAATCAAGAAATAAACGCAAATAAAATTACACATAATAGTCAATGGCAGATAACACAGGAAAAAATAATAGCATTGGAAAATCATATTCAACAACAACCTCAAGGAATTCAAACAGACAACCTCAACGTACATAGTATATTACAAGGACTAGGAAAATTTGATAACACTGATCGCCATTTGCAACCTCAACCATTCATTGATCAGATAAAATTAGTACAAACTCTTGCACCTACCTCTTGGAATTTTTGGCGTCTCCGTTTGACTAATTTATTGATTGGCGAACCCCTGATGTTTTTTCGGAGTAGAGCCCATGAATTTACATCATTGGATGAGTTTGTCGCTGTCTCCTGGAACAGTATTGGAGCAGAAGTAAACAGTTGGACGTGCTAGCGGACATCATATCATGCGATTTCAACCCTAACTTAGACGGTGCATGTACCACTTTCGTCACTGCCCTACAGTTTAAAAATTCTCAATTGAGCGCCCATTAATGAATCGGCATTAGCAAGCATTATTTTAAAGAAGCTACCGTATCAAGTTAGAATGGCACTCGCCACACAACCCATTACTGATTGTAAGCAGCTGATTAATCATTTATATGGCATACAGTCTGCAATGGCAATATCAACCCACCGCTCAGACCAGAGATACGCATCAAATCAGCATAATTCAAAATTTAATCCGCATAACAGCCAAAATTATGAACCGGTATCATATGATCGCTACCGATCTGCTCCCCAATTGAACGCCGCTATGAGCACAGGCAAAATGGTAATGGAATAATGAAAAATTTCAAAATCGTACAACCAACCACTATGCCCAGCAGAGCAATCGTAGGAATCACTATGATGGCCGTGATCGATTAAACACATAATAATAATACACAAAACAGTTACAACAGAAATTATAAACCACCACCTCAACAAGTAAGTACAACTATACACGCACATGCAATAGGTTTGAATCAACAAAAAACCGGAACCCAACACCAACGACCCGCCACCAGACATACAGAAAACTACAGCTAATAAACCATGACTATATGATACCCCGATACAGCAAGCAAAAACTCAGTGAAACAAACCAGAAAAAAACAGGACATTCAACATCATACACCACATTCAGAAATGATTTACCGGAGACTTTGTTAGAAGAAACGGAAAAAGAAAGCAGGCTACCGGATATACAAATGCAAGCGTATATCGATATAGAATATATGGAATGAAGGTTCAAGCATTAGTAGATAGTGGTCACAATGTAGCCTCATACAAACAGACTTATCCAACGTCTGAAAGAAAAAAACAAAATTAGCTACTCTACGTTAACCAACGTTATGTATCAGGTATCAGTCCAGGACGGCGAATACATATAACTACTCAATGTTTACTGGAAATAAATCTTCAACAACAACGATTCGCATATACATTTCTTGTATTACCTGTTTCCGGTCCGCACATAATAATAGGTACAGATTTTTACAACACTTCCAGGCTGTTTAAATTTCCAAACCTCGAAATTTCATGCATTTACCGAAACGAAGCATACGAAGTCATAGTACCCCTTGATCTGAAGAAACGCACTGAAGGAATCGCTGAGGTACATTTCGCTCACTACATGGAAGGCGTGCCGAGGGAGTGGGGTATCCACGGAATGGAAATTGCTATGGAGTGTAGGAGGTATTAAGCTAACAAACGAAGGACCGAGCACCGTCAAGAATATCATCGAATTTGAAATAAATATGATAAGAAATCAAGGAAAACATTATTATCAAACCGATTACTAACCTTCCTTAATAATTTAATATGGTATAGGACCGCGTGGCAACAATCCAATGTTTTAATTCCTTCCAGCCGTTAGAAGCCTGCAATAAGGAAAGAACAATTTTTAAATATGTAATTAAATTATATACATCAGATAAAAAGGACACAAGCGGGGATAATAAAATTAAAATTTGTTAATTACCTTTTTAAGAGAAAAAATTGAGCAGTTAGGTTAGTTATGAAAGTCGACAGCAAATTCTGTAGAACCAGTGACCACTGGCCAAAGCCACCCAAATCAAATGAATGTAATGTCTGTTGAACATATGTTTATAAAAAGAAATACTGTACCCAAAAAGTTATTTATTATTGTTATTTATTATATTTATTAATGTCGATATATTTATTTATATGTTTTTATATTTATTACTTTTAATTATGCCACGTTTGTTACCTGAAAAGACTTAAAGTGAATACCAGTTACCAAAAACCAAAGAGCCATTAGCAAAAGAAAGTATTGTACCTGATGTATAGAAAATTATTTATATTAGACCTAAGAATACTATAAGATATAGCCCAGAAGTTTATGAATCGAAATTATTGTCTAAAAGGAATCATTTATGAGAATTATGAAATGTGTGTAGTTAGTTGGCGGCCCTGCAAGCGGCGAATTTAAAAATTACTGTGTTGTAAATGGTGTCAGGAGGAGTACGTTTAGAAGTTTATATTTATGATATTTTTATGTGTGTTGAGGAGGAGAATTTGTTATTGTTTTGATAAAGGTATAAGGAGATGCAGCAAATATGTCTGCGAAATGTGATAGAAGTAGGAGAGTATAATTTATAAATAAAGTATAGTGTATATCATGTATTGAAGGGTGGGTTTTCATTAAAAACATTGTGATTCTCAAATATTTTGAATTCAAACCCAGGGGCGCGTGTAACATATTAAATCTGGGTAGATGAAAAGCCCTAACAGAAATAGTAATAGGTCTAAAAATAAAGTAATTGGCTAATATCGCCAAGCAGATAAAACAAGATTAGATAGCATCAGCTTGTTCTGGCTAAATGGTACAAGAACTTAAAAAGGATTTGAAGGAAGTTTACTACTCATAAATAGATTATTTATAAAATATTTGAAGATTGAGGTTATGTAGATGTATTCACGGATCGGTGACCTAGAGATCGATCAAACCGAAGAACGTAGAATCTGACCAAAACCCCTTGGCAGAGCTTTATTGCATTCGGATGGTGTGCAATGTGAAAAAACACCCGTCCACGTGGCTAATTATTAGGTAGCATGGAATTAATATTAATATATAGAATATTAACTAGCATGCAAAGAGCATAAATAAAAACCAAATAAAAATAATTTAATGTATTCAGGAAATAAGAGTTACCAGGCGCATGAATACCTAATAAAATTTGCATGCACCAATAGTAAAACGGCAGTTAATAGGCGGCAACTGTAGGCCATTCAAAAATATTTATATATATTTATATAAATGTACTAGATTTTGTGTAAAAATTTGTGTAATCTATGTTATCAATATGGCTCGAATGCAAAGAAATTATTAATCATATAATCTAAGCAATATTTTGGCATTTTTTGTAAGATCTATTTGAATTAATGGCGGAGGATTGAGATATTTAAATTTTATGCTAATTTGAAAGTCGGAAGAGGATCTGTAAAACTTGAGAAGGAAGAACCAGCACTCGCCAGCCAGATGCCACCATAAGAGGACCCCAAATATTTTAGAGCGAAGTACCTTATTAATATTTTGTAAAAATTAAAGTTAAAGTAAATTATTAATTTCTTAAAAGACTTCGTGATGCTATTGTGAAGCAGAAGTCATTTTTCATTTTAATTAAATTTATAACCCCCTGGAGGAGACGATTCCGGCTACCATATTCCCGGACCGCATGGAGTTGGATCGACATCGGCGGCTTACAAGAAGATTTTCGACACGTGAGTGATTAAATTTGAATTTAGTGATGGGCGCCCTAGTGCTTCGAATTAATCTGATGATCAAAGCTAGCTCGCCGAAAGGGTTATTATAAATTGAGAAATTAATAAGAGTAATACTTGCGCAAGTAATAATTAGTATTAAAGGTATTTAATTGAAAGAAAAATATATAGATCAATATTTTAGAAATTTCTATTTAATCAAAGAAGTACGAAATCTAGGCTATCAAACGTATGCATATAATATTTAATTTTTTGCAATACAATTTGCGATAATTTATCATAGTTCTAATTCACTAGATGAATGGCTCTACCTATTCCGTCAGGTGCCGAATCTTGCACCCTGAGATAAAAATATATATTCGATACAAAGAAATCTACTAAGTACTAGAGATTTTAATATATATATATATTTGGATTATTAGTGGCTAATTTATCAAGCTGATCTTAGAGCACATATTTTTGATTGAATTATCCAAGCCGACAAGTATTAGCAAGTACATGTCACAGCTACATGCAAAAGAATGCATATGATTTCAAGATAAGGCACATGGTAATGATTCGTGCCACAAATCTAGAATATAAAGTTTAGCCTGTGATATTTTTATTGATTTCAAATATTGTTCTATTTTTTATATTATATTTTTTATCGCTCTATATATATTTTTTGCCTCGATTGATCTTTGCATTATTTGTGTAATATATGTGTGAAATTTTCATGGTGTGCAATTTATTTTTTATTCCTCAACACTATAGTATAAGTATCATTTTTATATATATATTTATTATTTATTGAATTACAAGAGTTATAGGAGAAGCCCATATCTAGGTCTGTATCCCATTCTCTCGTTATCGCGATTGAATTTCGCATTCATCAGCACGGTCGTGTGTGGGAAAATCGATTTCCTTTCAAGCCTATTAATAAACTCATTTTCCAAATGCTGATTGAGAACGGAGCATTTTCATCAGTTTTTATCTGATGTTATGTATTCATTTCTCGTTCACCCATCGTACGTTCCTCTCCAAATATCTCTCTCTTGCTTTCTCTTTCCTTGTCACCAATTCGCTCACAACCCTCACTCTTTCTCTTTTTCCGTCACCTACTTCCTCACAACCCCGTATCTCTTTCTCTCACGATCTCTCTCGTACGCTGTTTGCTTTGAAATGAAACACCCAAGTAATGGTGTTTACTGAGAAGAGAGATTTCAAAACTCTCGTAGCAATCTGCTCATTATATCACATGAATAGAATCATTAGAGCAAACATGTTCGAATTATTTGCCTCTTATTCAATTCAATTCATTATTATACATAGCTATTTGTATTGGGTAGACTAATATTAATGTTTATGATGTATTTGCATGACATGAAAGATGAGCTCAGATTGACAGGCTGTATGAGACTAGGCTACTTCAGACCCTAGTTTTTGAATCGTCTATGGAATCAATCAGCATCCTGATAGAGTTTTGATACGTTCGAGTGAATCCTTCAGTTTCATCATTTCTTGTTATTTCAAGTTAAGTTGACGATACACAACTGAATCAGAATTTCATAACAATATGGATCACACAACATCTCATCAAGTCGAAGACAATGCATAGGAGTCATATATATATATATATATATATATATATATATATATATATATATATATATATATATATATATATATATATATATATATATATAGTGAGTTTTTGCAACTTCAGTTATCTCGCTTCTCGCACCCAATCGCCATCTTTCCTTATTTATCCAGTCTCCTTCAAAGAGACCTCTACTCTCCATATCACTTATCATATTTTTTCCCTTCCTTATCTTCACCATATCCACTCTATCCCTTCCATCATCACTAATAACAACTCCGAGGTACTTGTACTCCTCAACATTTCTAATCAATCCATTTTCAGTTTCAATATCCTGTCTTGTGCCTCCGAACTGCATATATTGTGTCTTTTCTGTGTCAACCTCCAAGCCCCATTTTTTGTATTCTTCTATCAATTTTATTATCATATAGGTCATGTACATGTATCTTCTGTAAAACTACCTGATCATCCGCGAAGAGGAATGTATGTAATAAATGTAATAGGAATCATGATTCTCATAAATGTGTAATCATATCAGAGACTCAGGGATAAAAACAAAATCAGGGACTGTTTTAGTAACTCTTCGAGCATACACATAGGTCTGATTTCGGAATATTGTATAAACCGAAAATTTCTATCAAATGGACTTAGAAAAGCGATCTTGGACCTCTGTAATTGACTTGAAATTTTTCATGAACAATGTCAAAAGTAGAGTTGTTAAACTTGAAAAATGTCCGTATTCATGATGAAACTAGGACTATAACCCTACTTCTCGGGCCACTCCCGTGTTTCGGATGGACACGTTAAGCCGTCGGTCCCGGCTGCCTAAAAAGCAGTCGTTAGGTCATGTCAGAGGCCCTGAAATTTATCAGTTGCGACCTGAAAACTCTGACACCAGACCTGAGCCAGCCAGGTCACTCGATATTATTATTATTATTATACTCTTCTTCTTCAAAAACATTTTGACTGAATATTTTCAAACCATCAACCACACAAGATTCACCTGAATCTTCATTCAATATGAGAAAAGTATGTAGTCTTTTAAATTCTGGAACACTTCCTCTCAGATATATTGCCAACAATTACTTCTATCTGTTCGAAACTTTCTGGAGATAGAGATGCTAAAATTATGAATCTTCAATTTGATGAAGGCCCTATACAGAATCTCATTCGATACATTTTGGAACAAACTGAGATTCCACAATAAAATCAATTTGAATTAGAGAAAAATGGACGAGAGAACGAGAGTGAACTAGGAAATACAAAAGTCGCCTGTTCAGAATTCAATATACTCATTGAAACATTTATGAACAAATAACACCGCTATACCGTGAATAAGACAACATTAATATACTCATTGGAACATTTATGAACAAATAACACCGCTATACCGTGAATAAGACAACATCAATATACTCATTGGAACATTTATGAACAAATAACACCGCTATACTGTGAATAAGACAACATCAATATACTCATTGAAACATTTATGAACAAATAACACCGCTATACTGTGAATAAGACAACATCTATATACTCATTGAAACATTTATGAACAAATAACACCGCTATACCGTGAATAAGACAACATCAGTTTATATATTTTTTAAACTCGATTTTCATATTGAACTCCTAATATCAGGACAGAGAGTGAAATGGCAAAATGTATCCAATCGTTAAAAAAAATGTTGATATGATTAGGCAGTGGATCATATCAGAAACCCGTTACGAGAATACATTTGAAACAAGAAAACAATTCCAATCGTACATTATAATCCTTGTTTACGCACTGAACTCTAATGGAGAATTGCTGTTAATTCCACGTGCGAATGAAGTTGGCTGCTCGTCTAATTAAAACCTTCATGGTCACATGATAAACGTTTTAAATCTCTCGTCCTCCGGAAAAAATTCTCTTATATTCCGGAGCTTCATCATTACTTTCCTTCTCTTCTTTTGTTTTGAAAAGGATGATGCACGCAGTACTTTGATCAGGGGATTAGTAAAAGGTATTATGATAAGATTCTCTCCCAACTTTCAGCATTGGGTGAATGAGAGGCAGAGATAATATTTGTAAGGAATGCTGTAAGTTGAAAACTCACTCTAGCAGAATATTATGTGGGAGCCTCATTACGAGGCCTATACTTGCATGGAGAATTAAGTAAAATTGTTCGCTATACCATGCTAAAGGCGATTCTACAAAGAATTAATTTTTATTCACTACCAAAGAGAAGTGAGCAGGTTGAAATTGTTATCCCCAACAATGTGAGAGAGTTTATACATTTTAACTCATCTAGAGATGGAAGGGTAGATGTTTAAATTATATCTATGAGGGATATAATAATGCGTTATGTTTCACAAAGATTCATTTACAATAATACTACTACATTTGGAAACTTCTAAAAAAGTGTGGAAGTTGAAATATATCTGAAAGAGATATAATATCATGTTATGTTTCACAAAGATTCATTTACAAAAAAAAACTACTACATTTGGAAACTTCTTAAAAATTCTTTTGTGTAGATTTATAGATGGTTGGAAGTATTATAGGAAAACGACTAAAACTTACTAACATCCGGTTTCACAAAACGTCTGTTAACTTTCAATTCAGATTAAATGCTACAATAACCAATCAGAGAAGCCTTCTCCTCGGAACAACTTCCTCTGATTGGTTCTTAAATACGATTGAAATTCAGCTGGCTTTCATGCCAAGGTACCCAAGACTATTATTATCTACAATTAATATTGAGGACCGAGCTTCACTCTGGAGTACAAAAGCATAAAAAATTATTACGGAAGAAAAATTATAATAACATCCATAGTTCATACAGAAATGTTCTATCCAACCACAGTGAATTGAGATTAATTCCCAGAGGAATGCAAAAATTTCCCACACAAAGGCCCGGTTGCACAAAAGCCGTATAAATTTTAATCCTGATTAATTTCACGTGAACCAAATCAGAGAAAACCATTCCAATAAGATGGATCTACTGGAATCAATCAGGATTGAAAATAACCCGGCTCTTTTGCCACCGGCACTAAGTACCTGATTGAATGATCACAAAAGTTCAACAGTTGAGTCATTATTTTGACACTGTCCCACCATAGAGAAACAATAGCGTACTAATTACTTATGCTATCGTTTCTCTATGGTCCCACACACATGAACTCGCTCACTCACTTCCATCATCAACAGACGATGAAATAATAATAATTATCAGCAGTTTTCCCAATGATGAATAATAACCATTAGTTCTGTGAACAGTAGACCTCACGCAGTGCTCTTATCCACAAGTACCTGATTGAAACTATAGACCTTATGGAAATACAGCAATAGACTGGCTTCTCCACACATCTGTGTAATCACTTGTCAGCAGATTTATGATGAATAATACTATAGTCTGATTTTTACTCTAATATTGGCGTATGAAGGAGGCTCCTTTTTCCTTTTATATTGTCCTTGAAATGTGAAATTCCCAAAAACCTTGTGTATATACGTCGACGAGCAATTAAAAAAGGAACATACCTGTCAAATTTCATTAAAATCTATTATCGCGTTCCGCCGTAAATGCGCAACATAAAAACATATAAACATATGAGCATTAAAACATTCGAACATTAAGAGAAATGCCAAATCGTCGACTTGAATCTTAGACCTCACTTCGCTCGGTCAATTATCCTTTCAATGTCCTTCAGCGAGTTTTCCCAGGGATGAGACCTAGTGCAATCGATTTTTTATATTACAAACCTACTATGTTCTGAGAATCGTGAGAGCAGTTTTCGAGATCCGGTGAAATACAAACATATAAGCATCTAAACATGCGAACATCTAAACATATAAACAGAAGATGCTCGTTCAATAGTAGAGGAAAAGGTGGTAATATGGCCCCTGCATATAATATGGCACCCCTCTGTATTTCAATGACCAAGTGCTGAGTTCTAGTTTCGAAGATGGGAACTAGCTCATTAGTTCAGTTGATGGTCACTAGGAGTCCATGGAACAAGTCTATGCAGCAGTTGGTGAATTTTGAGGTTATTTCTATCCTTGTGTTTTTTGAAAGTTTGGAAGGTATGTTAATTTCTCAATTTTAATGTGCTATAACTAATAATTTCTCATTATTGAGCATTGTAATTATGATCTAGAAGTTATTTCCAACATTTTAACATAAACTAGAATGCTCTGTTGCTTTCAAGTTCTAACCTACAAACCACTTTGTTAAATCACAATCATGTCTGCAATATGGCCCCCTTAGGTGAATGTAATATGGACCCCGGGGTCCATATTACAAGCAGTTTGAATATTTGTTGTTAAAAACCTGCTGCTATGCGAATATTGTTACAAGTTCTCCATACAAGAAAGAACTCGAGGACTTCTATGCAAATAAAGAAGCTGACACTCACAGAAGAGGCCGTGGCCGTGGACGTGGACGTGGTAGAGGTGCCAAAAGAAATTTGATTTTTAACGACCCTCAGCCTTCTACATCAGGACTCCAATCTCCTATTACTGATCAAGAGCATGGAAAATCAAAGACAATAAAAAGGCCTAAACATCAAGAACAAACCGATAGCAGTGATGATGATGATGATGATGGGGTGCAGCTCTTCACTTGCTCCATCGAGTCACCCTTTGACCTGCCAATTTGAGAGCCTCAACCAGACGAGAAAGATGCGGCATGTATTTTCTGCGATGAAAAATTCTCGAGTAATGTACGAGGAGAATTATGGGTCCAATGCTTGATGTGTTCTCTTTGGGCCTATAATGAATGTGCAGGAGCAGAGAGGGAGGAATATGTCTGCGATTTTTGTCGTTAACTTTTTTCTACATTCACTGACCTTCAATCATCTACAAATATCTATAATCCATTTTTTTACCCTAATATAAGACTATTACTCATGCATAATAAACATTTTTAGTGCCACAAAGCCGTTTTTAATTTTTTTCTCCGTATTTTTGTACGTAAATTATGAGGTCCATATTACAAACACCATGGGGGCCATATTAACAACACCTCCCAATATTTTCAGTATGTGTAGGGTTATGAAAATGTATTTTAAAAAATTATAAAATGAGGGTTTTAATGATTATTAATATAACATTGTGTTCTGCAACTAACAATAGATTGTATTTCTGCAATAAGCAAAGGTTTTTTATCAATAGTATCCATTTTATAAGACAAAAACAAAGTGGGGGTCCATATTACCACCTCCTCCTCTATAGAATTAGTTTGTTCTGGGAGCCAAGAGAAGATGTAAACAAACATGTACGTGTGATACAGGATCGAAAATACTGATTCACAGGTGTACTGTACTCATAGAGTATTCAGTGTGATCCAGAGAGTATGCGAAGACATTGTGAACTGGTATATTGTACAGTCCAGCAATTAACAGTGTTGAAAAGAGTTATTTATCTGTTGTCAAGAGTTCCTGGATATATTATCGCTAGCTTGCAGTATTATAACGGGAGCATCAATGCCCCACCTGAAGAAGAATTGGAAGATAAGCACCGTTTAACTGTGCGTTAAGTGATTTCAAATCGGTTCGTAAATAGCATGAAATAGATTCATGTTTCCACAAATTCAATTCTACGTAACAAATCTTAAGCTGCGTACACATATTCGTGCTTCCAACCCGCACCGAGCACGCTCCTCCCTCGTACAGCCCTCGTACCACCATCGAACCGCAGTCGCACCGCCCACGCACCCATCATGAACGTTACGGAAGATGGTAGATCTTCTCGCGTTCCCCGGTCGAACCATTGTTGCTCGCCGGTCGATCATCAATCGCTCTGCTGGAGTGACGTTCGGTTGCGGAGCAGAGCGACAGTCTGTACGCACCTTTAAGATGCGATATACGCGCCGCGAACATGAGCAGTTCACTTTTAACCAGCTGATGCAAAGCTTTTTATATCTGTATCTTACCGTTTCTGTAAAAATACAGATATAGTCAGCTGATTCAAAGTGAATTGCTCGAACCCAAGCTCGAACTATATGTTATTGTTGTCCGTACTTTCGAAGAATATACATACATGGTACTTGAAATTATTTATTCTTCTATTGATGCAAATGAGTTATTGTGATTTTTTCGTGCAACGTGTAATTGTATTATTTTATTATCTTTATTTTTATAATTTGCAATATTGTTGTTGTAATATATCTACTCTACTGTTCATAATTTCTGATTATTTGTAATTTATCAATTGGAAGAATATAGTTATTGTATATCTAGAGTGAAAAGTGCTGTTTTTCTCCCTCAGGGAGAAGTTTGAAGTCTGAGGCGAAGCCGAGGGCAACAATTCTCTTGAGGGAGAAATAGTTATTTGTATATCTAGAGTGAAAAGTACGACGTTTTCTCCCTGTGGGAAAAAGTTTGAAGCCCGAGGCGAAGCCGAGGGCAGCAATTTTCCTGAGGGAGAAAAAGTATTTTTCGCTCGTGATGTACACAACATTTTTCCTCCATCTACATTTTTTTATAGAAACTGCAAATAAAATCATGCTAATAACTTACGTATTGGTGACAATGATTCCTAACAACATAACCTAAATCTAAAACCTAAAAACCGGTCGTCTCAGTGGCACTGCCGATTGCGCTATCTATCGGCAAAAGTTGTAATAATTATTATATCAGCTGAGCAGCTACCAAAAATGGCTGACTCCAGATCACGCGGTTCAGATTTGAATTGCAGATCAAAAATATTTGTTGGCTAGTATTTTGAATAGAATAAAAAATTTTAAAAATTGTATAAATTTTTATCTTTACTGGTATTAAGAATATACTAATTATCATACAAGACCATTTCAGAAAGATGGATCCACTGGAATCAATCAGGATTGAAAATAACCCGGCTCTTTTGCCACCGGCACTAAGTACCTGATTGAATGATTTCAAAAGTTCAACAGCTGAGTCATAATTTTGACACTGTCCCACCATAGAGAAACAATAGCGTACTAACTTATGCTATCGTTTCTCTATGGTCCCACACACATGAACTCGCTCACTCACTTCCATCATCAACAGACGATGAAATAATAATAATTATCAGCAGTTTTTCCAATGATGAATAATAACTAGTAGTTCTGTGAACAGTAGACCTCACGCAGTGCTCTCATCCACAAGTACCTGATTGAAACTATAGACCTTATGGAAATACAGCAATAGACTGGCTTCTCCACACATCTGTGTAATCACTTGTCAGCTGATTTATGATGAAATAATACTATAGTCCGATTTTTACCCTAATATTGGCGTATGAAGGAGGCTCCTTTTTCCTTTTATATTATCCTTGAAATGTGAAATTCCCAAAAATCTTGTATATACGTCGACGAGCAATTGAAAAAGGAACATACCTGTCAAATTTCATAAAAATCTGTTACCGCGTTCCGCCGTAAATGCGCAACATAAAAATATATAAACATATGAACATTAAAACATTCGAACATTGAGAAAAATGCCAAATCGTCGACTTGAATCTTAGACCTCACTTCGCTTGGTCAATTATCCTTTCAATGTCCTTCAGCGAGTTTTCCGAGGGATGAGACCAAGTGCAATCGATTTTTTATATTATAAACCTACTATGTTCTGAGAATGGTGAGAGCCGTTTTCGAGATCCGGTGAAATAAAAACATATGAACATCCAGAAATCCGAACATCTAAACATATAAACAGAAATTGCTCGTTTAATAGTATAGGATCAGCTTGTTCTGGGATCCAATAGGAGATGTAAACAAACATGTACGTGTGATACAGGATCGAAAATACCGATTCACAGTCGTACTGATAGAGTATTCAGTGTGATCCAGAGAGGATGCAAGGACATTGTGAACTGGTATATTGTACGAGTCCAGCAATTAACAGTTGAAAAGAGTTATCAATCTGTTATCAAGAGTTCCTGGATATATTATCGCTAGCTTGCAGTATTACAACGGAAGCATAAATGTCCCACCTGAAGAAAAATTGGAAGATAAACACCGTATTACTGTGCGTTTAGTGATTTCAAATCGGGTTTGTAAATAGTATGAAATAGATTCATGTTTCCACAAATTCAATTCCACGTAGCACATCTTGGTGCGTACAGATAAACGCGCCGCGAACATGAGCAGTTCACTTTTAATCAGCTGATGCCAAGCTTTTCATATCTGTATCTTACCGTTTCTGTAAAAATACAGATATATAAATACAGCTGATTCAAAGTGAATCGCTCGAACCCAAGCTCGAACTATATGTTATTGTCACTTTTTGTGTAGTTGAGAAGTTGATATTGTGGTAATTATTCATATTGAATGAAAAAGACTAAGAAATTGTCAAAAAACCCACAACTATCAGTTTATCAAAGATTGACAATGGTGTAATAACCGAAACCGGTCTTTCTAATTATCAATAAATCAGTGGTTTTTTGACAATTTCTTAGTCTTTTTCATTCAATATGTTATTGTTGTCCGTACTTTCAAAGAATATACATATATGGTACTTGGAATTATTTATTCTTCTATTGATGCAAATGAGTTATTGTGATTTCTTTGTGCAACGTGTAATTGTATTATTTCATTATCTTTATTTTTATAACTTGCAATATTGTTGTTGTGATATATCTACTCTACTGTTCATAATTTCTGATCATGTGTAATGTATCAATTGGAAGAATAAATGAATTTATTATTTTATATTGGAATAGAATAGAATGAATTCTCCGATGACGTGGCAAATTGGTATGGATGATGCATTTATTTGATCACGTATTATGGTAGGATTCTCTTCAAATTTCAGAATTGATAGAATGGGGAACATAGATGATTTTCATATGAGTTATGGAATGTTGATAGTTTAAAATGAAGCTCACAATATAGCAAAATATTATGTGAGAGCCCTATACTCATCAGGGTACACTCATTCTCCATTTTATCATTCCTAAACTACCAATAAATTCGTTCATTCTGTATGATTCTCTGTTTCAATATGAGATTCAAAATGATGCATCAAATATAATAAACTTCATCCTATTGGATCTAAATCCCCTTCAACAAATCCTCTCATTGGAAACTAAACCTACGCAAACTTAACACCATTACAAATCCATTCAGCAGTTCTGCTAATAATCGTAATTCCATTAATACATTATCCATACACACTTCCAATTGAAACTTAGCGGAGTCGACTTTATAAAGAGGTTACCATTGTTAACCAGAGAATTACAACTTGCTTCATTCATTGTCTGCCAGCTTTTCTCTCAAAAGACGCCGGCTACGCCAGCACCCTCTGGTGGGACAATGAATAAGTAATGCCACCATGATCAAAGCTTTTCTCTTGAATA
This sequence comes from Nilaparvata lugens, assembly GCF_014356525.2. Lineage (NCBI taxonomy): Eukaryota > Metazoa > Arthropoda > Insecta > Hemiptera > Delphacidae > Nilaparvata > Nilaparvata lugens. The sequence goes on from NC_052509.1 coordinate 61,373,696, forward strand.
ACACCACACTAGTCTAGTCTTGATTAAAAGCGGCCTGATCGACCCCTCCAACCAATGAAAGGGGGGGGGTGAGTTCGGAGTACAAGGTGAAGGGTGGGTGAGTTAGGGGTGAGGCATGAATTTTGAAGGTGTTTTGTCTTTCGAAACCTTGGCTACTCTGCATATATGTTAACAATATATGAGTCTCTGATAATGTTCAAAAGTCTTTTCGCGGGGATTAGTTCGAGTGTAGATTTTGAACACACTACTTCTCATACTGTATGTAATTAATCCAAATCTCATGGATAATCCTTGAATCCAGTTTCCAGCTTGCTAGGATAAACTTACTCCTGCTGTTGATAATTAGCTCTTTGCTGAGGTTGATTCCCACAAGTGTTCTAGTCTTGTACATGGATAATATAAAGAATTCATGTTGAAATATAAGATATCTACATTTTACATGGCAAGTTTTGCAACTTCAGTTATATCGCTTCTCGCACCCCAATCGTCATCTTTCCTTGTTTATCCAGTCTCCTTCAAAGAGACTTCTACTCTCTATTTGAATCTGAACATTGGAAACCCATTTCTTACGCGGTCTTCCACGCCTGTTTCTGGTCGCTGGTAACCAATTTTATACCTTCGAATGAAGTCTACATAAATACCCTCTAATAGAATTAAATCAACCTCCGACTTTAAGGTATACTTTCGACTTGGTAGAGTCCTTCCAAGTCCACGATCAGACTCAGTCGATGCTGTGATTTCAGAGAGGAAACTGGGTATGCGTGTCATCAGGTGTTGAACAAGCAGAGAAATGGATGGGGATCAGCAAATTACAGTGATAAGTAGTGTCATAGAAAGAAGTGCAGTTGCCAAGTCCACGATCAGACTCAGTCGATGCTGTGATTTCAGAGAGGAAACTGGGTATGCGTGTCATCAGGTGTTGAACAATCATTAAAGACTACAGAACGTTGTCCGCTTTAGCACGGCAACATCACCGCCGCTGTATCCCTATTTTATTTTGCCTCAGAAACTCTACCAAGTCTAAAGTAGTTTTGAATCAACTATAGGCTTGTGTGTGGGCGATACTGTTCGGAATGATGTTGTGATTCTTCTTGCTGAGGACGGAGTGGAACATTATGTAAAATTAATATAACCTATCATGAGTCTAAACCACTAAAAAGTTATTCAACGATCTTCGTGAAGCTTTCAACAGTTACATTCCCAAAAGTGGGAAAGTCCCAACTCGTGACTCTAGTCTCTTCATTCTTGACTCTAGTCCCTAACTCGTGACTCTAGTCTCTTCATTCTTGACTCTAGTCCCTAACTCGTGACTCTAGTCTCTTCATTCTTGACTCTAGTCCCTAACTCGTGACTCTAGTCTTTTCATTCTTGACTCTAGTCACTAACTCGTGACTCTAGTCTCTTCATTCTTGACTCTAGTCCCTCACTCTGGACTCTAGACTCTTTATTATTGACTCTAGATCCTAACTCTTGACTCTAACTTTCGACTCTAGACTTTATTATTGGCTCTAGTCTCTAACTCTTGTCTCTAGTCCCTATCTCGTGACTCTATAGTGAGGTCCACGTTATAATGACAGTATTTGATCAACTTTGGTTTTGCTATCCTTGTCTATCATTCGACATAGTCGGTGGTACTATCCTTTTCTAGGTCCACACCGATGCCAATTATGTTTTTGACAGTGTAGAAATATAATTAATTAATGCGGAGAATCGGCATCGCTATTCTTCTATCTTTATCCACTGCCATTATAAAGAGGACCTCACTATAGTCTCTTCATTCTTGACTCTAGTCCCTCACTCTCGACTCTAACCTCATTATTATTGGTTCCTAACTCTTGACTGTAACTTTTGACTCTAGACTTTATTATTGGTTCTAACTTTTGACTCTAGTCCCTTACTCTCGACTCTTTATTATTGACTAGTCCCTAATTCTGGACTCTAGACTCTTTATCATTGACTCTAGTCCCCATCTCTTGACTCTAGTTTTTTTATTATTGACTCTAGTCCCTTACTCTCGACTCTAACTCTTTATCATCGACTAGTCCCTAACTCTGTACTCTAGACTCTATATTCTTAACTCTAGTCTCTATATTATTGACTTTAGTCCCTAACTTTTGACTCTAGTCTTGTTATTATTGACTTTAGTCCCTAACTTTTGACTCTAGTCTCGTTATTATTGACTTTAGTCCCTAACTTTTGGCTCTAGTCCCTTACTCTCGACTCTAGACTCTTTATTATTGACTAGACTTTATTATTGAAAAAGGAAGTGCGAAGAACACGGCGGTTGAATCTGGGTGACCAATTATGAACATAGAGTGGAGCTACTATAAATAAAAATATGAATCTGAGTACTACCCTTCTCAAAGTATTTCGACATGTTTTTCGGCTACTAATGCCATTTTCAAGTGATTGGAAAAAAATAATTTTGATCATATATGTTAATAAATTCATATAATTTTATAGACTGGGACTGTAAATTTTGGATTTACAAGAAGAAAAAGACAGTGGAGATACTATTAAATTGTCTATTGCCCATTCATTTGATTCTGATATGGTTCTAACCAAAGATTCATTCTGCTGAGAATAAGGAACAAAGACAAGAAAAAGATTCTCCAGAAAGGAAAAACTTCTTCTTTGGAAGCATTTCATCATTATTTGAGAACAATTCTATTTCTATCTATGAATCAGGTCAGTTGATTGTTATTTATCAGCAGGCGTGAATAAGACAGAAGTTAGTGGTCAACCCATCATCTCAACAACAAGCAGATGTGGAACTTCAAAAACTGATTCAATTTATTGGGAGAACTTAGTTTCACGCTCGGTTCGCTCGCCACTCAGTCTTTTCCACCCACTTATTTTTCCAGAAATAACTGCGAAGGTGGATTATACAACACAACACACTGGAGAAGTTTTTCTCCGGAGGAAGTGGGAAAAGTTTAACACATGAGCTCTGGAGAGATTCACCGAGAGACTGTGGAGAGAAGTATAGAGAAGAAGGAAAGGGGAGGAGACTGACAGAGTCAGTTTAAGGGAGGGGATTGAGGTGGGAAGAAGTGCGTAGAAGAAGGAACAAACACGTGGGAATGGAGAGAAGGATACAGTAGAAAGGAGAGAAAAGAGTGAAGAACGGTGAGATAGAGAATAGAGACCAAAAACTGAAGAATGGGAAGAGGTGAAGGAGGACGTTGAAGAAAGGCGTGGAAAGGAGAGAAGGATCCTGTAGAGAGAAGAGAAAAGAGTGAAGAATGGTAAGATAGAGAATAGAGAAGACAAACTGAAGAAGGTGAAAAGGTGAAGATAAACGTTGAAGAAAGATCTGGGAAAAGAGAGAAGGACTCTGAAGAAAGGAGGGAGAAGAGTGGAGAATGGTAAGATAGAGATTCGAGAAGACAAACTGAAGAAGGTGAAAAGGTGAAGATGAACGTTGAAGAAAGACGTGGGAAAGGAGAAAAGGACCCTGAAGAGAGGACAGAAAAGAGTGAAGAATGGTGAGATAGAGAATTGAGAACACGAACTGAATAAGGGGAAGAGGTAAAGATAGAGGTTGTCTGTGGATGAAGAAAGATGGGAGAAGGAGAAGTAGAAGAAGTCGATGACGACAACAGAAAGAAAAAGTAGAGAAGAGGAAGGATGATGAGAAACAGAAGAAATGTTGGGAGTTTGTGAAGAAACAACAAGGCGGAGAAAATAGAAAATAGTCAGAGAGAAAGAAGTGTACTAACCAGTAGAAGTAGCAGAAACAAATAATTAGGTTTGAAGGTGATTAGAGGATGCAGAAGGAGCAGACAAAGGGGTTGAAGATGAAGAGGAGAGTGAGGGAGAAAAAAGAATGAGGGAAAAGGGAATAAGGATTGAAAAGGAAGAGAAGAATGGTTAGAAAGGAGTATGAGAAGGCTAAAAATTGAGGAAAAAGGAAAAACAAGTGAAAAAGTAGGTGAAGGAGAAGAATACGTGAGAAGGGAATGAAATCAAGATCAAAAAGAAAAAATCAGAGAGAAGTGGGAGGGAATGATAGAAAAACGAGAAAAAAGAGACAAGAAAAAAAGATGATCCCAACAAAGTTCATACAAGAAGTCTCTAGCACAACAATAAACATTGGAAGATGTGGAACTATCCTTCCACACAACGAGGATAAGGGAGTGTGAGAAAAATTTGAGAATGTATGAGAAAAAAATAAGGGAGTGTGAGAAAACTTTGAAGTGTGTGAGAATGTATTTTTCATGGACGTGTTGGAGCTCCCTCAGTTTCCAGACAGGGAAGGATTGATTCTAAAGTGAGAGGTCCCAGTTTGGTGAGAACGTGCTGAAATGCTGGTATCTTTATTTGCTGGAGAAAAGTTCATCTGTAGGCAGTTGGAGAAGTTTTAGCAGCTTCATTTTTCTCATATCTTCATTGCTTGACTGCTCTGTCTCATCACTGTTATCCCGGTCCAACTTTATAGAGCAGAAAAAAAAATGTGATTTAGAGAAAAATCATTTCCTGAGTACACCAGTGATTGGAATTTAACAGTCCAATTAATATAATATAGATTGAAACATCGTTAAAAACTATGTTTGTGATTCATATCAATTTTCCTCAAACCGATAAAATTGTTACTTCATGTTTAATAAGGAGGGAGGAGCTACAACTAATGACTGACAGTATTGAAGCCTCCGATTGGTCGATAGAATGAGAGCCTCTGGTTGGTCGAGAAAATAGCAACCACTGATTGGACAGCCTTCAAAATTGTAACTTCATAATTATAAGAAGTTGTGAGTAGGTTTTTGATTTTGTATTAAATTTTTTAAAATAAGTGCAATATTTCTGAAGTTTTTAATTTATTGTGATACATTCTGTGATTCATTTAGAGTATAAAATCAACCTTCAAAATTCAAATTTTAAATCATCATTCCTGGACCGAAAATAAAGTAACGAAGCAGTGTGTGATTACATAACCTTATCTTTTGGACACATTAACATTTTATCAAAATTTTTGGAGAGGAATAGTACAGGCTCAGCCTAGTTCTTCCTCCAATGTCATAGTTGTATTATGATTATAGGTATTTTATACAATAAATGAAATATAATAAATGAAGAAGGAGGAGCTATTACTAGTGACTGCTGGCAGTAATGGAGCCCCGATTGGCCGATAGAATGAGAGCCTCTGATTGGTCGATAAAATAGCAACCACTGATTGGACAGCCTTTGTGACATCATAGAGCGGGCTTCCCAAATGTCGAAAACAACGCAACACTACTCATAATGAGAAGAATTTTCGAAAGATGACCAAACAAATTCATTTCTCCGCTAAAATGGAACACGAATTTCTAGATGTATTAGGTTTTTCAAACTCAACTGACAACAGGAAATGCCAGGCTAAATAAACTTTGAACGCTTTTTACTTTCCTTGCCCTGCTCTATTACCATAGGTAAGGAAAGTATTACTTTCCAAAAAAAATTAAGGTACCCTAATTTCAAGTTTTCTATACGTTTCAAGGTCTTCTGAGTCCAAAACTGATTTTTGGTGTGTGTGTGTGTGTGTTGTGTGTGTGTTGTGTGTGTGTATGTGTGTATGTGTATGTCTGTGAACACGATAACTCCTTCCTAATCAACCGATTGACTTGAAATTTTAAACTCAAGGTCCTTATACCATGAGGATCCGACAATAAGAAATTCAATAAAATTGAATTCAAAATGGCGGAAAAAATGGCGGATGTACCATGTTTTTCCTTCTCGAAAACGGCTCTAACGATTTTCTTCAAATTTATTCCATGGATAGCTATTTATAAGCCCTATCAACTGGCATGAGTCTCATTTCTGGGAAAATTGCAGGAGCTCCGTAATATTCTTGAGAAAAATGGCGGATGATCACTAAAATACCATGTTTTTCACGGTTTTCTCAAAAACGGCTTTAACGATTTTCTTCAAATCTTTGCCATGGATAGCTATTTATAAGCCCTTTCAACTGACATGAGTCTCATTTCTGGGAAAATTGCAGGAGCTCCGTAATAGTCTTGAGAAAAATGGCGGATAATTACTAAAAAACCATGTTTTTCACGATTTTCTCAAAAATTACTTGACCGATTTTTTTCAAATTCATACCCTGTATAGTTATTCATCAGCTCTATCAACTGGCATGAGTCTCCTTCCTGGGAAACTAATGGGGGGTCCACCCCATCCTTGAGAAATGGACTTTGTAACCTCGTTCTCGTGCATGAAGTAGTAGGTAGAGCAGTAGCCTAATATCAAGAGTTCAAGGAAGAATTTTTGCGCAATCCGCGAGAAATAAGGAAAAATTTTTGCGCAAATCCCCCTCCCCCTCCCCACTCCCCCTCTGCGCATGCCCCCCCCCCTCTCCTCCCCCCTCTCCTCCCCCCCTCCTCCCCCCTCTCCCTCTCCTTCTCCCTCTCCCTCTCCCTCTCCCTCTCCCTCTCCTTCTCCCTCTCCTTCTCCCTCTCCCTCTCCTCCCTTCTCTCCCTCTCCCTCTCCCTCTCCTCCCCCCTCTCCCTCACCCTCACCCCTCTCCCAGTGAGGACGAGGGGGAGAAGAGAGACAGTGAGGGAAAAATAATTTCCCTTTTTCCCTTTTCTACTGTCAAATTAAAGTGAATCCATATTTCTACTGACAAATTAAAGTGAATCCATCTTTCTACTGTCAAATTAAAGTGAATCCATATTTCTACTGTCAAATTAAAGTGACTCCATCTAATGCTATACTGACAGTGAGAGTCAACCTTGGAAGATATGCTCAAATTATTCTCTCAGTCAGATCTTAAGTCAGCATCATGAAGCTCTAAGAACCCAATTCAACTTATACTGACAGATTAAATCCCAGTCTAGTATAGATAAGAAACTCTTTTGTAGATGTGCTAAATACTGATAGTGAGAGTCAACCTTGGAAGATATGCTCAAATTATTCTCTCAGTCAGATCTTAAGTCAGCATCATGAAGCTCTAAGAACCCAATTCAACTTATACTGACAGATTAAATCCCAGTCTAGTATAGATAAGAAACTCTTTTGTAGATGTGCTAAAACCCTATTACTCTTTTAAGTTTCTCGTTCTAGAGTTAGTTGCAAGGATCTTTTCAATATTCTTTCCAAATTCATGTTAATGCATAACAATATTAGCTACAACTATTGACAACTGCTTTTTTCATATCATATGCACTTCAAAAATATTTTCTCAGTCTATATTATGTAAATTCATTTATAATTGTATAAAGTGTAAAAAACCAGTATATATTGTAATCTACACGAATAAAGCATTCTCTCATTAGCTTTATTTATTAGATAGAGCGAACAATACAATTGGAAAAGAAAAAACAGGCTATTGGCCAAAACTTCTTCAATTTCCTGATTTTGACACAATTCGTTCAAATATTATGTTCACTTCAATTCAACATCAAATCTATCATATTTCGCAATCGAAATAAGCACTCATTTTATCAGTTTGAACGTTTCAAAGCAATGACACCTTCTGTTGCTGCAATTCGATGCGTGATATACTTTCCTCATCTCTGTGATGTTACGTAGTGAAATCCATCGCTCATGCCAAGGTTATAGAGAGAGAGAAATGGTAATGCGCTCCATATGTTTTTAGACAAGTAGCAGACTGGTATGCACCCAATTCGAGCCTCCTCGCGCGTTGCTGCAAAAGCCATGTGTGTTGAGTTTGCTTTCCTTTACTTTGTCATCCGTAAAATGGCTCTTTCCGCGTAGCGGAGCACAGCATTTTACGAATGAGGAGTAAAGAGAAAATAGAGAATTGTTCTCCACTATGATCAACCGTTCGCTACTACTAGCAGTCAAAAAAAAAAAAAACAGATGGCCCCATGCGTTATCTTCTATTCTCGCTACTGCTTTTTCCTCTATTACGAAAGAGAAATCCAAAGTTCCTTTTTAATCCGTCATTTGTATACGAGCATATGCTTCTCTCCACGCAGCGATCTCTACATTACGAATGTCGAGTAAAGGATCATGTCGGTCTCTCCTTTGATCGGTCATACGCTACTGCCAGTTTAAGTGAATCCACCTCAGCAGCTATGCCTTAGTACATCGCTTCTCACAAGTAGCAGTTTGAGATTGGCAGATAGCCCCATGCGTTATCTCCTATTCTCAAATCACCATATTTCTAAATTCCTTTTTTTTTTTGCTATTATCAACAACGAAATAAGCTATTTTGAACCATCTCTTATCACTGAAAATCCAATGTTGCCGGTTCACACACCTAGCAATGAGATTTCGCTACAACTCTTCACATTCCTGCAATATCAATTATAATTATTCCACTGTCACCAATCTTTAATACTGCTGGCTTTTCTATGATTGAGATAACTACGATAATAAATACAATTGCTGTAGATTGAAGATTCCTACAGCATTCCCTGTTATGACATGTTCTGTATTTTATTTTACTGAGTAGCCTCAATCAGAAATTACTTGAACAAATAACGAGTTACGATTTTACTTCTCAACAACCATTAATGATAATGTAGATGACAAGATTTTTTAACAACAGAGTTTTAGCTGTTCTATCTAGTTTTCAAACCCTGTGTCAACGCTACATAAATTCGTTCAAGAAATATTTATCGTAACTACATTAATGCATCAAACTCTCAAGAGACCGATGCATTTTTTCAACATCGAGTTCAATGCATTACTTTCAAGTATAAATAAAAGTGCCTATAGGCTCCTGACAAGAGACAACTATGATTTGATAAATTAATATCATTGATGTCACCAAATTGTGCATCAGAGTTGAAGCAAAATTAGATGAAGTTGCACTGATGTAAGATGTAGAAAGTACTTGAAGGTGATTGTTAAAAATGAAAGCTATTGATTATAGTTATATTTGAGTAACTATGCAAGTAGGTATTTAGATAAGTGTAAGACACCCTTGATGTATCCCTTCCAAGTCAAATGAACGTCGTGATTCAGATAAGTTGGTGAAAGCACAAGTGGCTATTGTTGAGAGAAGCAAAGCGATTATTTGATTTCAGGTGATATGCATATTTTTTTTTTTTTTTTTTGAAAACCACAGAGATATTCGGGGAACAGCAACTAGCAGAATTTTAAAATACAATTTGAGAGAGAGAACTCTCTTCGATCATAGTGACTTGTGATCACAATCACTTGGAGATTTGTCTATCAAGAGGAATATATATTATATATAGTGATATCAGAGTATGGAGGAACTGCTTTCCTTTTCATATTATCCTTGAAATGCAAAATTTCAAAAAACCTTCTGTGTACATCGACGCACAGTTGAAAAAGAAATATTCCTGCCAAATATCATGGAATTCTATCAACGCGTTTGACTGTAATCGTGTTACATACGGACAGACAAAAGAAAATCCTAGTTAAAAAATAGACCTCACTACGTTCGGTCAATAATTAACAAAATATTTCATCTTAATTATGAAATAATTGAAAAATATAATTTCTTTCTAATAAAATATTATTGATTATTTTAAACGGAATAACATTTGCTATTACATCAATAAACCTGTATCAGCTACTGTCTTTAGAAGGCATTGACAAGAACAGAGAGGTTCGGTAACGTTTTTTCTCCTATCTCTCTCCACTGCCATTATAACGTGGACCTCACTATAGAAGCAAGAATCATTCAAAGCTATTTTTATGATGAAATTATCATGGAGACTCAACTTTCCAGTTCACCCCTAAGTTTGAGAACTAATACGCGAAGGTATTAATTTAACTTTGGCTCCTCATTGATGATTTTATTAGTTCGGACAAAATCCATTTTCAACTACTTCAAATAGCTCTCTCAAAGGTTGAAGCGCAAGTTGAATCTGAATGCATTAAGAGTTTTTAATGTAATTAAGAAATTTTAATGTATTCAGATTCAACTTTAGTCCTTCAAACGTTATGTTAACAAACGATAACAAACGTTACGTCAAAAGATAACAAACGTTAGTCCTTCTTTTCCGAAATTATTCAATTCTAATATTGTTTTGTCAATAAGTTCGAAATAACAACATCTATATTTTTTATCGATTTTATTCGAAAAATAGTTCTTATCAATGAAATTGAATCCATCTCCAATCTGAAATTAAACAGAATATGCTATCAATCTTGTTCTAAGCCTGTCTCATCTGAAGAATCTCGTAAAAAATTCCAGATAAGTTTATTTAATTGTTCTTTTGTTAAATGAGCATTGTTTTCTATTATAACCTTCTTAATTCTATTGATAGACTGTGTAATTATTGTCAGACTACAGTCCAAAACTTCTTTTCATCCCAATTTCATAAATAAATTGTTCAAATAAAGGTTATGCACATGCGACTTTCAATTCTTCACTAATTTCCACATTGAAACAGAATACAACACATGAAACAATTGATTTTGAATTTAGAAAGATTAAGATCCGAATTGACAAAAAACAAAATTCATTCTACTTAGCACTAAAAACTGTAAAATAAATATTAATTACTGTATTGTTCCTCATAAAACTAATGAATAAAGCCGATTAAGATCAATTAAAAATGATAATCATTAAGGTTCACCAGAGAGTTATGCAAAACTTTTGTTATAATTAGATTTATGAGAGCAAACCAGCATAATTAATTTCTCACTATAATCCCTCTCATAAACCACGTACAGGGTATAATCTATAAAGTAATAAATGAAGATCTTTGATATAATTCATATATTATGTATATTTTGTAATTCAGTTTAATTAATGAGATACTATACTTACAAAGATTGGGCTATCAATGCGATCGTCACTCACCTATTATGATGGAATCTAGACCACAAATAAACATTTTTTTACAAACAGCATTAAAAAATACATAACAATTTTGAATGTTTTTCAAGGCTCATTTTTGTTATTACATTGAATTCTATGCATACCTCTCTGTTTGTGATCATGAGGTTTACCAGCATGTAATTTTCCAGTTTACTCAAAGCTTGTAATTTTTCAATTGTCTGCCTACGATTTTATTCATTTATTTATTCGTTGATATAATTACAAATCATATGAATATGATCGGGTAGAACAACAGGCACAGTCCAAAACTATTCTGTTCCTTTAGATGAAATGTCCGAACATTTTTTCTAAAGGAACAGAATGGTATTCACTTAATTGATTAAAATGTCTATCTATAATGAATTGAACGCACAAATCTGAAGACTCCACTGATCCATCTCAGTACAGTAGCTTGATGTTGTATCAGCAAAGACAAGATCACTACTAACAGATTAGCTTGCTCTAGCTTATTATTATTATGAAAAGCACACTCTAGCGATAATTTATTGTACTTTATAATATATATTTGGTTACAGTTTGGTTTCATTGTTTTCACAGCATTTTCTCACCTCTCAACTCGAGGAGTCAAAGGCAGTATCTACACCTGAGAGGAATCGATCATAGCATAGGCCGCTATCTACACCTGTACCATAGACCTCTATCTTACCATAGGCCGCTATCTACACCTGTACCATAGACTGCTATCTACACCTGTACCATAGACCGCTATCTACACCTGTACCATAGGCCGCTATCTTACCATAGGCTGCTATCTACACCTCTACACTCGAGGAGATTCACGCACCATCAACACATGTAAGTTCATTTTTACTTAAAGTTTTCTCCTCCGAGGACGATATTGTTCTCCGAGGACAGTGTTTGTCCTCGGAGGATAAAAAACCTTCTACATTATACTGCATGCTTGTGATTTTTTCGCTTCATCTATATGATGACCGTCTTTTGTCTTAGACTCATCAGCATAATATATACAAAACGGTAAATGCATTACTTTTTCAAATGGTTCAACGATAATATATTTACAAAACACACATTGTAGATAGTGATAGTTATGTAAGAAATAACCATTTCTTGCAAAATAGTCTGCTCTATCAGTTAATGGTTTGCAAATGTAACAATGTAGATGGTGTGGAGCTAGTTTTTCAAAGTACTCTCCTTGTACAGATAAATCTTCTGGCATATTAGTAAATGATAAATATCTTTCTTCATATAATCGTAGAATATTATTATCATAATTCTCATCTTCAATTGTTATATTTCCTTTCCTTCTACAATTTGGGCTAAACTTTGCATGTTCGTTGGCTACAACATCATTTTGCTCCCAATCTCCTATACAAACTGAACAAAATACGCAGCGTACAATATCCGGTTCACTTGCGAATACAAAACCGTCTTTCGCCATATTTTCTGCCGACAAATTCTGACTAGTTTTTGTCCATTTTTTATTGAATGTTAATAATCTCAATCTTTCATGTAACATTATCTGTCCTTGTGATAACATCGTGAATGTCAATTCACAACTGATTGTGAATTACATTCCTTTACACATACTATTGGCTATGTCATCCTGATCATTATTCTTTTGTTTTTTCAGTATCATGCTGAGGGAATGCAGACTTCGTGGGATCAATTCAAGCGCAGTTCGCCATCGCATCAGTTTTGAGGACGAGGATATTGACATTGAGAGTGTGCTTGAGAGGACAAAAACTCGAGTGTTCGAGATAATTAGGGAGCATGCGGCACGGTATGATGCAAATGTTAAGTGGTACATAGTGCTTAACGTTTTATTGTATAAATTAGTGGTGCTGGATGACAAGGTTGATGAGTCTGTTTCATCTCTAATAAATCTACATAGTTACTCCAACATAGCGCTGAACGTGCTTGAGAACTATGAAGATTTTAATGAGCATTTTTTCTTGGCTGTGAGAAAAATCATCATGTCTTTCGAAAATTTCGTAAGACATGGGTCTGGATGGGTGTTGAAGAAAATTGAATCACTGGATGTAAATGTAATCAAATATAATCCTATATACACATCCAGTTACATTCAAACACCCCAGTTTTTGAAAAACAAAAAATGTATTATAAATGTCAAAAATCTTTCTGACGAAAAATGTTTTTTGTGGTCGGTCCTCGCGTATTTCCATCAGAAGCCAAAGGACTCACACTTGACTGTAAAGTATTTGAGCAAGTTTGCTCACACACTTAATACGCGAGGTGTAAATTTCCCGGTGACGACACGCGATATTAAGAAATTCAGAAATACTCAATCCGGACATTGCAATTCACGTCATCGCGTATGACAACAAAAAGTTTTTCCCCTACCGTACAAGCATTTTCCGCACGCGTAAACACCAAATTAATCTTTTAATGTTGAAAGGCGATGCAGGAAAAACACATTATTGTTTAATCAACACCGCGAACGGGAAAAACGGGCTATCGCGTCTTCTCTCCCACCTTTCAAAATGCCGCGGTCAAGTACACATTTGCAATTTCTGTTTTCACCAGTTCACATCAAACAAATCTAAGAATTGTGATGGTAAAGCAAATTTGTTGAAACATGTGGAACTTTGTTCCAAGTTTGAATCTCAGCGTGTTTCATATCCTAAACGCGGAGAGACAATTAAATTCAAGAAACTAGGCGCGACGTTGAAGAAAAAGTACACTATTTACGCGGATTTAGAAACATACGTTGTGAATATTGATAATGATGATGATGATGATTCCGATTCTGATGAAATTACTTGTAGTTACACCAAGAAAACGGCGCGGCATATTCCTTGCGGGTATTGTTTCGTTGTTATAGATGTAAACGGAGAAATCGCGTTTACGGTCCATTACTCCATAGATCGAGTAGTTTAGACGAAAAAATCATGGAGAAATTTCTTCAGGAAATTACAGATCTTGGCGAAATTTTGTATGAGGATATGAAACGTGAAATTCCGATGCAACATTTGTCCGAAAGTGAAGAGCGCGAATTTCAAAATTCAGTAAACTGCGGGCTTTGTGCTGAACCGTTCTCAGAAACCGATATTAAATGTCGTCACCATGCACATGAAACCGGTAATTACCTATGTGCAGCACACATTTCTTGCAATTTAACAGCGCGTACTCCAGATTACATTTCGTGTTATTTCCATAATTTCTCCGGTTTTGATTCGCATTTTATCCTGAAAGCGCTCGGTAAATGTAAAAAAGAAATTTCCTGCATCGCAAATACGTCAGAAAGATTTTTGACACTTTCGGTAGGCAAAATTAAATTTCTAGATTCCTACAAGTTTATGTCTGAATCCTTGGAAGTATTGGTGCGTAATTTGGTAGAAAGTACAGACATGGAAAAGAAGTTCGAACGATTATTTTCGGTGTTTCATGATCCACCTCGCGAACACAGACAGCTCTTGTTGAAAAAAGGAGTATACCCATACTCGTACATGAGCTGTCCCGAAAAATTCGCGGAAACATCGCTCCCTCCCATTGAATGTTTTCATAACGACTTAACTGATACACCTCTGTCTCGCGAAGAATATGAGCATGCGCAAAGAGTGTTCTCAACATTCAAGCTGAAAAATCTGGGTGAATATCACGATTTTATTTATGTTTGGACGTAATGCTATTAGCAACAGTATTTGAATCCATGAGGTCTACGCTTTTTAGCTCATACGGCCTCGATGTTACTCATTTTCTTTCTCTCGCGCACTTCACCTGGAATTGCATGCTGAAACACACTAAAGTCGAATTGCAATTACTTACAGATCCGGACATGCATCTCATGTTCGAAGCGGGAATGAGAGGCGGGGTCTCATTTATTGGTAAACGTTATTGTGAGGCGAATAATAAACATCTACCTGAGACATACGATCCCTCAAAACCGTCTAATTATCTCCTTTACGTGGATGCTAATTCTCTTTACGCGGATGCTATGAGCAGACCCCTGCCTTTTGGAATTTCAAATTCCTCACAGAGGAAGAAATTTCCAAACTTGATTTCGCGAATTTGGACAGCAATTCAGGAACTGGTTACATAATTGAATGCGATCTCGAGTACCCGAAAGATTTACACGATAAACATGCCAGCTTCCCTCTCACGCCACAACACTTAACTCCCCCGCGGGAATTGCTGTCCGAGTATCAGACAAATGAGAACAGTCAGGGAGTGACCAGAAAACTCATGAACACACTTTTTAACCGTGAAAAGTACACTGTACACTATGTCAATTTAAAACTCTACCTTCAGCTCGGTTTGAAATTATTGAAAGTGCATCGCGTCATTAGTTTTTCCCAATCTCCCTGGCTGAAAAGCTACATTGACTTCAATATCCGGAATAGACAGAACGCGAAAAATAAATTTGAAATATCCTTCTTTAAGGCCTGTTGCAATCTTTGTTTTGGTAAGACTATACAATCAGTTCGGAAACACATTAATGTTAAAATTATTACAGACGAAAAACGATTAGACAAGTACATTTCAAATCCGTTATGCAAACGCTGGCAAATAATTAGTCCGGACGTGATCGCGGTTTTCTCTCATAAATTGGAACTTAAAATGAACAAACCTGTCTATTCCGGCTTCAGTGTACTGGAGTTGAGTAAATTCCATATGTACGAATTCTTTTATTGCAAATTACAAAAAATCGTACCCTGGAACCGCGTAGAACTCTGTATGACCGACACCGACAGTTTTCTTCTAAACCTAAAAGTCGAAGATGTGTATCAGTTGATTAGAGAAAATTTGACCCTTTTCGATACTTCTAACTATCCACCTGCCCACCCTTGCTTTTCCATGGAAAGAAATAAAGTTGTAGGTAAGTTTAAGGATGAAACGGGCTCAAGGCCGATCTCTAAATTTATAGGTCTTAGATCGAAACTTTACAGCTTTTTAGTTGGTAATGAGAATGATGACGAGGTTGTAAATAAATGCGTAGCAAAAGGAGTAAAGTCATCGGTTAAATGTAGAAAACTTAATTTTAATTTGTATAAGAAATCATTGTTTGAACGTAGTGTACATGTAGAAAAATTTAGTATGTTAAGATCCTATAACCATAGTATGTTTCAGGTCGAATGTGCAAAAATTTGTTTGAGTCCTTATGACGATAAAAGATACATTGAAGAAAATGGTCTGAATACTCTCCCTTTCGGTCATTATAGTCTCAACACTTCAACTGATTGATCAGTATGTGCTGTGACAATCATCCAACACCACTAATTTGATTTGTCTGTTGTAAATATCATGAATATTATAGATCTAAGCTAGCTTTAGAGCTTCATAGCGTGCCGCGTGTGAACTATCCCACTCGCAAGTATGAACTGAAAAGTGAAAAAGATCTCCTTCAAGCAGACCTTATTGAAATGATAAGTTTATCACGTTTTAATAAGGGTTATAAATATATCTTAGTTGTTATTAATTGTTTTACAAAATTTGCATATGTGTACCATTAAAAGACAAGACAAGTCAATCTGTATTTAACGCTCTCCAACCAATTATTTCTAAAAATAAGGGCATTAAGCTGTTCCAAACAGATCAGGGAACAGAATTCTTCAATTCAAAAGTTAAAGCATTATTAGATAAATATAGTATAAACATTACCATGTTTTTACCGATAAGAAAGCCTCCATAGTTGAAAGGTTTAATAGAACACTTAAAGCAAAAATTTATAGATATTTAACTGAGCACGGAACAAAAAACTGGTTAACCAATCTAGACAGTTTAGTTAAAATTATAATGCTACAGTGCACAGTTCAATTAGAATGAAACCTAAAGATGTGGGGAAAAAAGATCGTACACATGTTTTATCGTCATTGAATTCTGCATTCAATAGACGATATAAATTGAAAAATTCAAAACCAAAATTTAAGCTAGGCGATATAGTGCGAATCTCGAAGAAACGATTATTTTTCGATAAATCTTATAACATAAACTGGAGCGCAGAGTATTTTGTGATTCATTCTATATTTCCTTCCAAACCTATAACCTACTCACTGAGAGATCTAAACGGTGAAGTAATTAGTGGTCGGTTTTATGCAGAAGAAATTAAAAAAACGCAATTAAACGGAACGGAGAGACAAGTGTATTTGATTGAAAAAATATTAAAACGTGATAAAAAGGATTGTTAGTGAAATGGATTGGATTTTCTAAACCTAGCTATATTAGTAAGATCAATTATTAGATGAAAAATAGTTTTGTAAATAACATGTACATTTATTGTAAATACATTCCATTTATTGTAAATATCATGATGTACATTTGTTGAAAATATATTAGAAGTATTATTTAACATTGCTTCTCATTTCGTAATATAAGAATCCATAATCTGTCTGATGATGTGGAGGGTGTTGCTCTACATTCCAATCTCTGGGAAACCCCTCTCTATACATCATCATGACCTCGGTCATTGTTCTAACTATTCAGTGGCTTATCAGATCATGTTCTGTACGTTTGAGTCAATTACCAATTGTTAACTCATGATTACAAATAAAGAAAGCCTGCATTTTGTAAAAATGGAGATCTACTACCTTACAATGCAAGAATGTTAATTATATCTCCTAGTGCTGGGGGGAAAAACAATCTCTTATTTAATTTAGTATTTGCTGAAAATGGTTTAAAATTTAAGCACATTTACTTATTTACCTATATGAACTTTGACATGATGAAAAACTGGACTGAAATGGAACAATCCAAGTCTCTATCTGGAAAATAACTGAATTTTTTATAAAAATAGAGACTTTTGCGCTACATAGTTGAAATCAATCGAGATTGAATCAAGCCTGGGATTTTCAGTTTCTTTTAGAAGGAAGAAAGCAAGTTCAAGTGAAAAATTCATCTTTGCTTATCTGATATTTATTTTTAGATAATAATTTATCTTTCTCTAGATCTTAGTTTATGGATGATCTAGCCGGGTGTCCAGGGTAAAAAGAGGATAAGGCGAGTGACGCGAGCCTGCTGGCTTGTATATCATAAGATGACAATATGCTTACTACTAATAAGTTCCCTAAAAGCACTTACGTATACGAGGAAAACATAAAATGAATGTCGAGTGTTGATGAAAAATTGTGAGACACAAAAGAAAGCAGACAATAAAACAATAGGAGGATCTGAAAGGGTTGCGCTCAGTAGAATACTGCGTAAGTAGAAAGTTATGACTGGCTGTCTGAGAATAGAATCACTGAGCAAAACCTTCTTATGGACTCTACAGTGTCTGCAGAAGAGGGAAACAATAGAAAAATAATATAATAATGATTTCTTGGAGAATGAAATTGTGCAGTATCAGGATAATAGGAATGCATGATAATTCAAGATTCCCAGAAATGAGGGGAGTTTTCTCTGACGAGAAAATCTCAAATAGAATAGCTCACAATTGAAGGATATGATGCTAAGAACAAGATATTAAGCTTGTCTGCGTCTGCTTGAGAGTGATATAAATTTTATACTATCTCGAAAAACACTGTGAATAGAAGCACGTTTTTTCTCAACATTCAAATGAACACAGATTCAATTGTTTTAGGAGAATGAAAAATTCTTCTAGTCGGTGACTAACTCCTCTTAGATTTTATATTCTTGAATTCAACTTTGATCAAGTTTCAACTGTTTAATTGTTTCCAGTCACCAAGATTATGTAGAGTTATAAGCTTATAATCAGTTAATGATCAAGGTTAATTGAAATAGTTCAATTCAATAACAAAGAGAACCTAATTATCAATTGAAATTTGAAATGCCTCCGAAACTACAGAGCTTTGAGAATGGCGCAGGCACAGGCAGCACAGTTGCAATACTTACTATCTAGACACTACATCCACACTACATCTTGCTATAATAGTTG
>NC_052509.1:61392376-61411940 GCF_014356525.2 Nilaparvata lugens
CTTCATGCGATAATGCCATGGGGAAATTCATTCTTCCGTTTTCACACTAGCTTGAGAGCTGCAAGCGAGAAATTGTCTTATTCTTCTTTTCGGGAGGAGCATAGAGTCCATGATGTTAGAGCTCGGATTGCGTGTCAGCTTGGCAGCTTGAAAAACTATAAATATGAAGATTCAAGATTCCTTTTCATGGTTAGGACAACAAATTTGATAAGTTACATCTCAACGGATAGATGAACATGTTTATTGTTCAACACACAATTATTCAACATCAATGAAGTTGTGAAAAATAGTATCATGATATAATATCGTATCAGTTAATACATGCAATTTGAAGGCTGTGAGGTAAAAGGTGATTATTAAAGGTGAAGGGTAAGAGGTGGAAGGTAGTACTAGGTGACTTGGTGTGCTATAATGAAAATTAGTTTTACACTTTATAATATTATTTTGTCTCTTTCAAAACTGAGTAATGAAGTCATAAGTGCAATATAATCAAATGATGGAATTGGGAGAGCCCAAGAGTAGCTTTCTATAGCTTCCATTTGGAACGTTGTTGATAGGAACAAATTCTTAATTCCTTCATGCTTAAAATCGATGAGAAATACTTCTCATTATTAATTATAATTTTCAATAGGAACGGTAGTGAAAAAGTGTAAAATGACGACCTATTTTCAAACTGTTTTTTTGTTGAAATTAAGTCTACCTGCCTTCGCTCTTTCAGTTTGATGATAAGTGCTTCCTGTACACATTAATGAATATTTTCCCAATGAAGTATGATGAAGTTTTCAAAAAATCATCGTTATGAATATTTAAAAACCACTTTCTATCAATTCTATGAATAAAGGTAGCACACATAAAATTATGAAATCTTACTCATCATCCTGTATAATCTAAGACAGTGAAGTGTCATGACGCCCCTCAACACTACAAATTGATTCTGGTGAGCATGAAGAGATATTTCTATTGAAATAAGTGATGAGAAACCCACTTAAAAACCGTAGTGATCTGCTAGAGAAGTGAGAGGATGAATTTAGCAGTATGATAGAGTTACTGTTGATATTTCTGCGTGAAGCTGAGAGATTTTTTGCCGAGAAAGTTTCTCAACGCCATTTTCTGTCGACAGCGAGTAGATTAATCATTCTGAATTCTCTACTCCTCCACCGATTTCACCAGAAGAGCAGAAAATCTAAATTCGTATTGGATTATCACTGAATAGTATCTTCACGGGCTCTTTAAGAAGCAAAGACAGTGACAAAAGGCACCCAACTAAATCAAAGATCGAGTGAAGTTTCTAGTTTGAAAGTAATTCAGGAATATTGAGACAGGTCACACTAAAACAAACACAATTATCCTTCTTCGAATATCGGGTTGAGTGTATACACATCTCTGGTTCCGGCTCAAAATGCAATTAATTACAACATCATAAATCATGAATCATGTCACCCGACGATCATCAATCATTTTTTCGCTGTGCTCAGCTATAAACTCACTTTGAAAAATTCTCAACCTTTCTCAAAATGCAATCATCGAATTTGAACCTTCGAGCTCTGTCAGGACACTGTACGCATCAATAATATTGTGTCCACTCTCACTCTACACCCTGACAGAATGGATTGACGATTCTCTTTCAAATCACTAGCACTCAATATATGTTGCACCTAGTTTCAGACGACATTGCTATTTGCAATTTCTCAAACGGATGTTTTAATCTTTGGGGGCTCCGTCTTGTATTTTTTTTTTTTAATCTATTTCTATTATGAAGTGTTTTCGATTAAATAATTCAAAATGGAATTTTTTTATGTATAATTTAATTCATAATGATCCCTATGGAATTCTGAAATCGCTTCTCAAATGATATGTAATTATTGCGTATGAAATATTTAATGTCCTAGAACAGGAATTGAATATCAGAAAACTATTCCTCTCCAAGATTAATATTTTGGAGCTCTTATTTTCACCGTTGCATTATCTGTTCTGAAAACCATGCATCGTTATAAACTGAACTGCAGAGATCCTGAAAGGCGAATGACTCTGAGACACGTAATTTTATCATTCTATAAAGTATTGTTGTATTGAGTTCTTAAGAAGGTATCTTCAGGAAAGTGATAGTTATTTATTTAAATTTTTTGGTTTCATATCTAGATAGTTTGACATCTTGTGAGATTGGACTCCCTCCCCGACAATCCTCGTTCGATCACACTTTGTTAAATTATTTGATAATTGATTGAACTCTACTGATCTCAATTATAGAGTTCAACCTTGAAATCACAGAGAAATCATCACTGATATGATTAGTCCTGAATGCTCCTAATACTCCTGAATTACTGCTCCTGAATAGTCGAATCGTTCTCGCCGTATAGTCTACATACCCCTCTAGATTTCACCTTCCGAGTGGATAATCATTGGCATACCTGCAAGCATAATTGAAGAATCAATTATTCATTGTATCAAAAACATATTCAAGTATTCTTCTATCATCTTATTATTCTAGAAAGTTCATTTCGTTCCTCACTTCTTTGTGATTAGAATTGTATCAGTTTGATCAGAAAGTTTATTCCGTCGTTCGTTCCTTACCTCTCAAGCTTCAACTTATAGTGATTAGGATTGTACCAATTTATCAGTAGTCAAAATTGATTGATTGTCCTCTTTTCAAATACTCTGAAAATATTTGAAAAACTAATTCCATAAGGGAATTGTTTTCATGTACTAAAAAGTAATCTAATTTCAAATTAAAATGAAAAGTGCAAAATATGGTTTTTTGTGGATAGGGGTTGGCAACACTGTTGCAGTTGGAAAGTTACAAGTAAAGTTCTATTGATGAATTTGTTGATTTTAACGTGAAATTGCTTTTCTGAGTTGAGTTGATTGTGATTGAGGGTAGCTATTAGTGTTCCGCTTCAGGATGGACTAAGCTGACTGCTTTCCAGACGGTGTTTCGTGAGTAACATAGATTTTGGTCGTTCTAACCCTACTAAGTTTCAAGGCAGTGTATTCGACATTTTTCGGAGCCTAGAGTTGTCACAGCTTTCAGAAGAATTGAACTTTGTACTCATGGTACCAACGATCGAACTACAAATTGACCTGTGTAAGACTGCTGCGAATCGGGGATGAATTATTCTTCGGCTGTGTATATTGTTTGATCATCTGCCTCCATCTACTCCATCTAGCAGTGAATCTTGAAACTAGAGAAAGAATTTCCCGTTGGATTGCTATATCTTGGTTATCTGTACTACAGTTTCTATATATAATATATAGTCATCGATATAGTAATGACAAATCTATACTATCTATATGTTTTGATTGAATCTCGATTGAGTTTAATCTTATTGATTGAAGAAGCAGCTTATTTATCTCGTTCTTGTTGCTCTTTTGTTACTTTCCTTGTCCTATTGCCATAGGTAAGGAATACCATTTCCAGACAAACAAATTAAACGAAAAGCACCTAAGTAATCGATATAGTGGCTACTAGTTACTTTCCTTTGCCCTATTACCATGGGTAAGGAAAGTATTGCTTTCCGAAAAAAATTAAGGTACCCAAATTTCCAATTTTTTATACGTTTTCAAGGTCCCTGAGTCCAAAAAAGTGTTTTTTTGGGTATTGGTCTGTATGTGTGTTGTGTGTGTGTTTGTGTTGTGTGTGTGGGTGTGTGTGTGTGTGTGTGTGTGTGTGTGTTGTGAGTGTATGTGCGTGTGTGTAGGTGATATCTGCTGTCAATGTAAAGGCAATTAAGCCTTTGAAATATCAAGCTACTGTGTTCCTGTGAAGTGGGCTTTTCCTATATTTCTGTTTGGATTGGATCACCAACTATATTGGTTGATCATAGAAGACCTTCTTTTGATTGTGTCGAATTTCTAGATCTCCTGACATCGACATATTAGATTTGCAATGAAATTCATTGATAGTAGGATCATTATTGGTGGAGATTTCAATTGCGAGTAGGCATAAGAACCGTTTGGAAAAATACATTTTTGAATGTACAAATTTATGATATAGAGAACCACAAGACAGTTGTTTCTAATGATATGGCATCGCCTCCTTCTGGCAATGGAAGATAATGGATTTATTTTAGTTAATGGAAGAGCACCCAGCGATAGCAAGGAAATTTACTTATGCTAAGTTCAGTTGGAAAAGTGTAATTGATCTAGGTGGTGTAACATGGCTGCAGTGGAAAACATATCTGATCTTCAGCAAAAGCGAATAGGATTGCACCCAATAAAATAAAAAGATATTGCACAACCCAACTTCAGCCTATTATTTTAACCAGAAATGCTGTTCAGCAACATATTATCAATGGACTTTCGCAGACTACTATTGATGAGCATTATCAAACCTATGTAGGCAGTATATGAGGCAGCAGAGCAAGTAGGCATGAAGAAAGATTTTTTTGTGACTAGGATGAAGAAAGTTTCAAAGCCCTGGTTTGATAAAGATTGTGCCGAAAAATTCGGTTTGTCTCTCAGAGCTTGCAGAAAGACAGGATTCACGGAAGAGAAAACCAAGAATTATCTTGTAGCCAAGCAACTTTACAAAAGCATTTGCAAGAGAAGGAAGCAATCTTTTATAGGAGGCATGTGATCGTTTAAGTAATTCAGCAGTCTCAGTCAATTTTGGAGAAAATTAGCAAGTTCAGACAAGGGTCACTTCTGATAATCCGATAAAAATCAATGAATGGTTCGAATTCTTGACCAATTTTACCCACCAAGATGCTATGTAAATATTGTTTCCATGGCGTTACACACTGTCGATGGATGCATACATTGAAACTGATGAGATCTTGCACTGCATCAACAAAGTGAGAATGAAAATCCCCTGGACCAGACATGATACCAAATGATATTTACAAGGACCTCCCACCCAATTGGATCTTATACATAGAAGTTCTGTTTAATAAAATTATGGATCGAGAGGTATTACCTGCGGCCTGGTCAGAAATGCTAATCAGCCTACTTCATAAAAGGGTACTCCCGTGACCCTAGAATTTACAGATCAATCGCTCTGGTTAATTGCCTGACAAAATTGTTCACATATATTATCAATGGTAGAATTGAATTGTGGGCAGAGAGCCTCAACCTCATACCTGAGACCCAAGCAGGATTTAGAAAAGGAAGAGGATGCCTTGATAATATCTATGTATGCCTGTCAGCTGTACAGTTTCAACTGCGACTGCCAAAGAGGAGAGTGTATGCTGTCGTGGTGGATTTCCAGAGAGCATTTGATTCGATCTCGCATAGCCTGCGGTGGGAGAAACTTTTCAGATTGGGTGTGAGTGCAAAACTACTGAGAATCATCCAAAACTGTACAAATTTGCCTCTCTGAGAGTGAAGATCCGGGTGAGCTTTCAGATGGATAGGAATTACTGAAGGAGTACTTCAGGGTGAAACGCTCAGTCCACTATTGTTCATTTTTATTCTGGCTGACATCGACGAGTTCTTCGAGCAAGGGGGCTCCATGGTATAGCAATAGATGGATCAACTGATTTGATGCTCCTGCTGTATGCTGACGACTTGATCCTGTTTGCCCATTCTCCAGTTGATCTACAGAAAAAGCTTAATGCACTAGAGGAATACTGCAGCATCAACAGACTAAAG
Organism: Nilaparvata lugens; assembly: GCF_014356525.2. Classification (NCBI taxonomy): domain Eukaryota; kingdom Metazoa; phylum Arthropoda; class Insecta; order Hemiptera; family Delphacidae; genus Nilaparvata; species Nilaparvata lugens. The sequence goes on from NC_052509.1 coordinate 61,397,963, forward strand.
ATCAATGAAGGGAAGACTAAATAGTCCATTCGGCTGAGGTTAACGAATACCTGCAGCAGTTGAGGGATTCTCTTTTTTCAATGGCAGCAAGATAGAAATTGTTAAATCCTGTGTTTACCTTGGATCCCCCATCTCCAGTTCTTCTTTTGGAAGCCTTTCTCTTAGAGCGTCCATACGCAAGTCGAGGCTAGCCGCCGGTCATGCAGTTTCAACATTGGCAAAATCAAAAACCAACTCCATTTCTTGCATTAAAAAGATATTTATGGCGTTGGTCAAGTCAGTACTACTATATGGGCACACATATAGGGATTACGACTCTTGAATGAGTTTGAAACTGTGCAAACCAGCTTCTACAGAAGGATTTTTCATTTGCCTTAGTGTACCCCGAATGCAGCATTGCGCATGGAGGTCGGGGAGGTTTCCATTTCCTACCTAATTTTGATAGAGCTATTAACTGGGTTATCCGGATTTTGAAAATGGATGATCGTCTCCCAAAAATTTGTTTCATTAGACAGGCTGAGTTGATAAGACTGGGTGCAGTTGATCACAGATATAATTGGGCGGCCCAGTTGAAGTTGCTGCTGGAGGGTGTCACAGGGAGAGCTCATCTTCAGCAGAGATGTTCGAGAATGGCAGATGAATAAAAGGGTCATACTCCATGATTTCAAGATGAGGCTCAGAGTCCAAGATCTTGATAGGTGCAATGGATCTGCTTCGCTCCTCTTTGACGTCCCGAGAGGAGTTGATGATTCTGAGGCTGCTTACTTCGGTCTTAATCTGCCTTTTCACTGTATCAGGCTGATGGTACAGCTGCGACTTGCCACGAGACGACAATTCAACCTCACAAGTAGGGGCAACATCCATAAGATCAGAGCCGATCAGTTGTGTTCCATCTGCAACTTGCAACAGCTGGAGTCAGTCGAGCACGTGCTATTCTCATGCCCACAGTATGCAGCACCGCGAGCATGGCTCATTGGCAGAGCTCCGGCATTTGAGGAACTGGATCCGAGCCTCGTGATCCGCAATCACGCCACACTAACCACGCGAGATATGAAGATCCTATCGACTTTAGTGGAGCAGTGCTTGAAAGTTCGCTCATTCTGTTTGAACGAGGAAGATGTGGATTTGACTGTCTAAAGTGCCAACAATGATTTGAGGAACTATGCTTTTTTTCTATTGATTGTACTGTGATGAGTGTGATATCCATGAAATTTTTCATTTAAGACATTATTGTCATGAACTCTCTAGATTAGTATGTGATCTATATTTCCTGTAATGATTTGTTTGCTTTTGTAATTGAATTTTGTAAATAATGCCAACCTGCTATAGGATAATTTCCTAAAAAGCAACTGTAAATAAAATAAATAAATAAATAAAATGATTTTGTGGATCTTAAAAATCAGTAGGATTTATGAGCTGTATGGGCTACCTTCCTAAATTAGCCTGAAACTTAGAATTTGTTGCGATTTATTTCATTTTAAATAACAAAATTTGTGTAGTCTATTGATCAATTTCAACGAAGATCAAATTCATCGTCTCTGATCTTGAAATTTGAACTTTTATTCGCATCCCATTATACTTTTTGGAGCGCCACATCCTGATATTATTTTCAATTTCATTAAATAACGTTTCCTTAGGATTGAATGTATCAATTTACAAGTGAATATGTGATTTATGATGATTTCTCACAGCTCTAAAGGCCGTCTGGTGTCTTTCCATCTTTTCTCAGCAAACAACATTAACAAAGATGTTCAGCAAGAGAGCAAGGATTCAGCATTTCTCAGAATTGTGGGAAATGGCATTGAGTCTCTTTATGACTAGCTCAGGACAAACTTTGCTTCTTTCTCCGAAATTAGAATAATAATGACTTTCATTTCATACGGGAATCGAGCAAAACTTTCGGAACAATGTTCGTGTGGGAAACTAATCAGACTCAGACATTAATTGTCGTCTCAAGTCAGTCCAATACGACAACTAGGCTTCGGAAAAAAAGGACTTTTCACTGTCAAGCATGGAACTCTGTTATAAGGGCTTCTGAGATGACTTTCTGTTCGCAACAAGTTTTACTCTGATAATTGCTGTCGGTCTTAAGAACGGTGGGAACGTTCCCTGTTGATCTCTATCGCTCCTTGTTCCTCGGATAAGATTTAACTTTACAATTGGCATAATTTTGACGTCGCTTTGTTTAAGCTCTATTAGCGAATAACCAAACACGTGAAAGTGGCTCTCATTTTACTACAGCTCGGGTCTTAGCTCTAGAACATAGGATACAGAGATATATTTATTACTAGGGCCGTATTTTTTTAAGAATCTTTTGAGACGATCTCATCAACAAGCTATGGTTGCCTAATAATCATAAATCATGGGGGAGAAAAGGAAACGTTCAAAACTCTTCATTCCACTCATCGAGTTTATGAACCGATGTCTGAATTGATATGTTGCCACTGTGAAATTCATTCAATCAATTATTTTCATACGATAAGATTATTCTCTATAGATAATTTTTTCAATTTATTCGAGTTGGTACTTGAAGACACTTTTCAACAAGGAATTTATCCACCAATAAGATGAATGTTTTATTGTTTGAAATAGGTATAATTATATAATATTGCTATCCTCCATTCTCATGTCAACTGCTATGTACTTGAAGTCTCCAGAGCTGAGCTCTGGTGGATGACAAACGACCTCACCAATCACTATTGATTTATACTTGAATTATTCAAATGTATTAATTGATACAAATGGATTTATTCATTACTCTCACTTATTACAAACAGTGTTGGAAATCTGGGACTTGCTTCAATTTTTCCTAATTACTGAATAGACAATCATTGTCAACTACATGTGTTAATGATATTAACACATCTCTGTTTATGACAGGTTCGAGGTTGAAATGAGGTTAGGTACGTCAATTAAGGCGAGTATCTGAGAGTTCCCACAAGATTAATCCCTACAAGAGCCGTCTGCAAACAGTCTCATTAGTTATGTGGCCAAAGAACTGTCCAACAGGGATCCAGTTCAGTTCGGATAATCTGTTCACGACTGGTCAAGACGTGTTCATGAACTTCATCCTTCAACAGCTCACAGAGCACACACTCGAAAGAAAAAAGTTTTTGTGAATCATGTTTCGGGGTGAGAGCTCATGCCTCAGAGACTGAGAGGCGGACAACAAAAAACTCATATGATCGGGATTACAGATTTCAAATTTATTATAAATGATTATGTTAAATTATGAATGGCAACGAATATATAATACTCCTGAATTGTAGCATAGAATATTCATCTATTTAATATGATATTAACATGGATTTATTAAATCTTACAAGGCCATATTTTTTTAAGAATTCTTTTGAGACGATCTCATCAAACAAGCTATGGTTGCCTAATAATCATAAATCATGGGGGAGAAAAGGAAACGTTCAAAAGACTCTTCATTCCACTCATCGAGTTTATGAACCGATGTCTGAATTGATATGTTGCCACTGTGAAATTCATTCAATCAAATTATTTTCATACGATAAGATTATTCTCTATAGATAATTTTTTCAATTTATTCGAGTTGGTACTTGAAGACACTTTTCAACAAGGAATTTATCCACCAATAAGATGAATGTTTTATTGTTTGAAATAGGTATAATTATATAATATTGCTATCCTCCATTCTCATGTCAACTGCTATGTACTTGAAGTCTCCAGAGCTGAGCTCTGGTGGATGACAAACGACCTCACCAATCACTATTGATTTATACTTGAATTATTCAAATGTATTAATTGATACAAATGGATTTATTCATTACTCTCACTTATTACAAACAGTGTTGGAAATCTGGGACTTGCTTCAATTTTTCCTAATTACTGAATAGACAATCAATTGTCAACTACATGTGTTAATGATATTAACACATCTCTGTTTATGACAGGTTCGAGGTTGAAATGAGGTTAGGTACGTCAATTAAGGCGAGTATCTGAGAGTTCCCACAAGATTAATCCCTACAAGAGCCGTCTGCAAACAGTCTCATTAGTTATGTGGCCAAAGAACTGTCCAACAGGGATCCAGTTCAGTTCGGATAATCTGTTCACGACGTGGTCAAGACGTGGTTCATGAACTTCAATCCTTCAACAGCTCACAGGAGCACACACTCGAAAGAAAAAAGTTTTTGTGAATCATGTTTCTGGGTGAGAGCTCATGCCTCAGAGACTGAGAGGCGGACAACAAAAAACTCATAATGATCGGGATTATTATACAGATTTCAAATTTATTATAAATGATTAATGTTAAATTATGAATGGGAATCGAATATATAATACTCCTGGAATTGGTAGCATAGAATATTTCAATCTATTTAATATGATATTAAATGTGATTTATTAATCTTACAAAGGATATCTATTTCGATTAGAACATTTATTCTATATAATAAGAAAGAGTAGGGTTGTGTTTGTTCGTGTGATCGTTTGTTCGCATCAAAACATGTCAACTTGTGGATTGCATACCGGAAAAAACAGGAATGATTTAGATCTCCAAATTTAGCAAATAGATTCTAAGAATATCAATCTCGTGCAGCTGGGAGCCCAAATTTTAATTTTCCTTCTAGATTTTTCAGAATTAATGTTTAAATTTCATTAATGGTACATTCGATTTCATTGGAAAATCACCAAATCATATGGTCGAAATTAAAAAAGGAACATATATGTTTCTTTATTGCTTTCCACATGGAAAACATAGTTTTGAAACTTCGTTTTCCTGATGAGTTCAAAGCCACTGATCGGTGAGTGAACGATGAGACCGGTGAGTGAACGTGGCTCTGAACGAAGCACTATAATATGGTCGTTGAACGATGCATAGAGTCACATGCCGCGCTACTGTACTTGGAAGTGAAATCGGCCATTAAGGGGACAACCTGGGAGATTATTACATACCAAAGACCTTGAAGATTTTTGTATTCTATATTATTACAAAAAATATATATTATATAATATCTCGCGCTAAAATACCTCAATTGATCCTTTAATTTTAAGTAAGAGCCAGTATTGGGAAGGCATAGACATTGTGCGTTTATACCTCTTCAAGGTCTTTGTTCTAACTGATAAGAAAAGAACGTCATATCCGGTTCGTTCACTGATCAAGCTCATCCTACTTTCTACCGATGAAAAAGAATGTAAACAGGGTAGCTGAACGTAAACAGACATGGCTGAATACGAGGTTGTTTACAATTTTTATTATAATGGACTCCATTATAATATATTTGGGAGCACAGGAATGCATGATTACATAAATTCAATAACATTTAAAATATTATCCAAAACATTTTAAACAACTCCAATCACTTCATGGTTTTTTATTTCGATTGATTATACAATGAGATAGGCTAGGTTCTAGTTTTGTTCACAAAATAAGCAGAAGAGGAAACAACTGTAAGTCATGATTCATGAGCAACCGTTCAGCCACAGAATACATACAGAATGGGAGTTATCAATCTAACCAAGACTTGAGTGAACCAAGACCACGACATGGGACTGCATCATCTTGTTAGAAATTAAAATTACCGCCATATTACAATGCTTCACTTTCTTTCAAGATGGCGGATTTTGGCGTCAGGATATTAGCCGACTTTCCATTCTGTGGTTCATCAGTGATCTCTAATCTGTGATCAGGTTTTTCACTGAACGTAAAAAAAGCAGGATGGAATTGATCAGTGGCTTTGAACTCAACCAATGTTTAGGCCTACACGTGGCATGGATTATTTATTGATTTTTGAGCTAGAACAATTTTTGAGACAAAGTGCTGAATAAATAGCGTCTACAGTTTCATCAATGCTGTATCGGCAATATGAAAACGCATGCACTCATTCAGAAGGTGGAATTATCGATATTTCAGAGAAGTGATGATAAAGTCAGGATAACATCTTTGTTGATAATATTATGATAGAGTAAAGAATTTCTCTGCCTTCCTTTCCACCGTATTCTTTGTTTCTTGTCACTATCTTCTTGTCTTCCAAATTCTACCATTGTTTAAAGTTCTTGCTATTATAACAACCACCGCACTGCGTTTTTACTATTTACTATACAAGTCGTTCATATATTTGAATAATTTCTTATTCATATTCTACTTTCGACATCTCAGTCTCACTTTCAATTCTGATTCATTTGTCTCAAAACAAATGCTTGATATAATTACATGAGAATGTATGCTTGCCTTTGAATATTATGCATAAAAGGCCTAACGTCTTACTAAAAGTTCTAACTAGCACTATCCCCATTTTAAACAATAATGTTGGCTTCATAGCCCAAAGCAGGTCGACTGTCACTCCTTGAGCACTCTCTGTTGCAGATAATGCATAGCTATCAACATATTGTCTTACTTGGTGATTTCAACTCTAATCTATTGAGAGATAGCTTCGAAAGGAGGCAACTCGTGACACTCTTTGATTCTATCAACTTCCACATTGTAAATAATGTTGACCCGACTTACCACTTGCCCAATTCACATACTTTACTAGATCTAGCGGTGGTGAGTGATAAAGATTATGTTTCTTCTTTTGGACAGATACCTATGCCTTGCTTCTCCATGCATGATATGATTTATTTAGTCTACAACTTGAAATGTGATGAGTTGTCTGCAGTGAGCTATTTATATAGAGACTTCAAACATTTCAATGATGATAGATGTCTTGAGGATGCTATTAACATGCCATGGCACACTATAGGTTTCATTGATGACATCAATGATAGGTTGCAGTATTCAATAATATGATTCACAGCATTTTTGATAGGTATGCCCCTGTGCGTACTGCGCATCCTAAGCGGAAACCAGTGCCCTGGATGAATGAAGAGATACTGATTGCCAGACGTGAGCGTGATAAAGCCAGAAGAGTATTTAAGGACCAGCAGCCAGATAGACTTTGAGGTCTTTAAAACTTGGAGAAATCGTGTGAAATCTATGAGTCGCAATGCAAAACTTCGCTTCTATCACAGGCAGTTTAATCAAAATAATTCAACATCTACTCTGTGGGATAATGTCAGAAGACTAGGAGCGCATAAAGCCAGATCTAATACTAGAATCAATATACCTCTTGATGAACTGAACGATTTCTTCACTCTCAGTTCAATCAGCCAGATGTATCCAACGCACCACTGGCTTCAGACCATCTTATCATGCAGTTCAATCATACTTGCCGGCAGAGAAATTCTATTTCTCACATGTTACTCCATCTATGGTGTCAAAGATAATATGTTCTTGCTTAAAAAACTCTAAAGGAATTGACAATATCCCAAGCTTATTTATAAAAAATTGTTACCAGTTATTTTACCTTCTATCACTCACATATTCAATGTCTCTCTTCAGACAGGAAAATTTCCTGATCTCTGGATATGCTCCATGGTGAAACCCATTCCTAAATCGACTAATCCAATCGCTCCTGCAGACTGCAGGCCCATCCATATTCTGTGTTCAATAACTAAGGCACTGGAGAGAATTGTGCATGCTCAGGTAAGTCAATATCTTTCAAGTTTTGACTTCTTTTCGAATTTCCAGTCTGGCTTCCGCCCAAATCATAGCACATGTACTGCTCTCTTGCGCATAACAGATGACATACGTGCAGCTATGGATAAAAGATTACTCACGTTACTTATTCAGTTCGACTTGAGCAAGGCATTTGATAATGTTTCTCATGCCTTGCTAATTCATAAGCTGAAGTATCATTGCCACTTCTCCGATTCTGCAGTGGCATGGTTCTCCTCATATTTGTCCAACAGATTTCAGGCAGTATTTGGTAGCTGTGGTGATCCCTCTAATTGGAGACCAGTTTGAGAGGTGTTCCTCAGGGCTCTGTGTTGGGACCCCTCCTCTTCTCTGTTTTCATCAATAATGTTTCCTCTGTTTTTTCAAACTGTTCTTATCACCTATTTGCTGATGATCTTATGATCTACACTCACTGTTCAAAAGAAAGAATTTCAGAAGCAGTTCAGTCCATGAACCAGAATATTGAGTCACTCCTGCAGTGGACTGATGCCCATCAGCTGATCCTCAATGCACAAAAGACGAGAAGCATCATTCTTGGCTTCCCAACTCTTCTGAGCAGATTTGATCAGGAAAGACTCCCGGCTATCACTGTTGCAGGAAATGTTGTTCCCTACCTGAAGAGTGTGCGAACTCTTGGACTGTATCTAGACCAGAGTCTTAGCTGGAAGGAGCAGACCACTCATGTATGTAACAGAGTGTTTGCAGGCATGCACCAGCTCAAACGTCTGAAACATTTCCTGCCTCAAAGCACACGTATGCTATTGGTCAGATCATTAATAATACCCTTTCTTGATTATTGCTCAACCGTATATGTTGACCTGACAGATGAATTGAATGGTAGGATGCAGAATCCCTCAATTATGCATAAAGATTCTGAGTAGATTATTGCCCACACCTTCCTCTACTAGAGTTCCCAGTGTCGCTCTGGGCCGGCTAAACTCAGTCGGCGACTGGGGAGGGCCGCGGCAGGGACGGGAGTCTTGGTGGGGCGTCCGTCAACCACCCTCGCTCGGGTTGGGGGTTGGAACAGGTTTTGAGTGCTTTGGAGGAATGTTTCCCTCTTTTAGGAAAGAGGGGCCGTGCTTTCGCACTGCCAAACAGGGTTGGTCGCGGGAAGAAGGGAACAGAACCTTGCAGTGTTAGTCGTGAGAAAGGGCTTCGTGTCGGGACTAAGTCTTAGTCCTCGGGCACCGGGTGTCTTCCCGGGGTCCGGGTTGGTTGCGGAGCTCTGATAAAGGCTTTCCCTGGCCTTCCCAGAGGTCCTCTTGCGATCCCGCACTGGACTAGTGCGCTGCGGCGGCCAGCACTCTGGACTTTCCTAAGTCCTACTGGCCGGGCACTAGCTGTCCTCCCGGGGTCCGGATCGGCCGCGGAGTTGCGGGAAAGGCTTTTCCTGGCCTTCCTAGACGTCCTCTTGCGATCCCGCACTGGACTACTGCGCTGCGGCGGCCAGCACTCTGGACTTTCCTAAGTCCTACTGGCCGGCACCTAGCTGTCCTCCCGGGGTCCGGATCGGCCGCGGAGTTGCGGGAAAGGCTTTTCCTGGCCTTCCTAGACGTCCTCTTGCGATCCGCACTGGACCAGCGCGCTGCGGCGGCCAGCACTCCGGACTTTCCTAAGTCCTACTGGCCGGGCACTAGCTGTCCTCCTGGGGTCCGGATCGTCCGCGGAGTTGCGGGAAAGGCTTTTCCTGGCCTTCCTAGACGTCCTCTTGCGATCCCGCACTGGACCAGCGCGCTGCGGCGGCCAGCACTCTGGACTTTCCTAAGTCCTACTGGCCGGGCACTAGCTGTCCTCCTGGGGTCCGGATCGTCCGCGGAGTTGCGGGAAAGGCTTTTCCTGGCCTTCCTAGACGTCCTCTTGCGATCCCGCACTGGACCAGCACGCTGCGGCGGCCAGCACTCTGGACTTTCCTAAGTCCTACTGGCCGGGCACTAGCTGTCCTCCTGGGGTCCGGATCGTCCGCGGAGTTGCGGAAAGGCTTTTCCTGGCCTTCCTAGACGTCCTCTTGCGATCCCGCACTGGACCAGCGCGCTGCGGCGGCCAGCACTCTGGACTTCCCTAAGTCCTACTGGCCGGGCACTAGCTGTCCTCCTGGGGTCCGGATCGTCCGCGGAGTTGCGGGAAAGGCTTTTCCTGGCCTTCCTAGACGTCCTCTTGCGATCCCGCACTGGACCAGCACGCTGCGGCGGCCAGCACTCTGGACTCCCCTAAGTCCTACTGGCCGGGCACTAGCTGTCCTCCTGGGGTCCGGATCGTCCGCGGAGTTGCGGGAAAGGTCTTTCCTGACCTTCCTGGATGTCCTATCTCGCCTCGATGCCCCACTGGTGGCCTACCAATGGGGAGTCAGGTTTCGACCAAACCTGACGTGTTGTCGTTGGTCGAAACTGGCAACCCGTCGTCCAAACAGGTTAGGTGTCGTTTAACACTCGCCCCAACGAGTGTAGAGCAGTGGAGTTCACTGTGTGAGAGGCTAATCAACTTTAGCCTCGACACAACTCCCGGTCGCAGAAGAAATCGGATTTCACGTAGTACTGGTGTACTGTGACGTTGCTAGCTGCTCGCTGCTTCCTTCTCACCTCTCTCGACCGCTCGACTTGGCTCTCCAACTCGACTGCCTCTTGCTGGCCTTTCTCGAGCCTCCCTCAGTGACCGAGAGGGAGGGGAGAGAGGATGCGCAGCAACGCTGAGCGGTAGGCCAGTGGCTGGCTTGAACGTTGACCCCTCAGATTCTATGAAAGATAGCCGAGCGTCGAATAAATGAGCCCTAAATTCAATGCCTTTCTCTAGTTACGATATACATCGTGACACACTGTTCCTACTAAGGGAGGGGGGGGAAAAGAGAGGGGAGGAGAGGGGGGGGTGAGGATGGAAGGGGTAAACGGCAGACAGAAGGTCCCAAATGCCTGAGTACATTCTGCCGCCTCTCCGCCGGTCAACGCAGACCGAACATAAACTGGGCGCCAGGTTGGTTCCTCGCCAACCGGTGGTGATGCGTCGGCACCATCCGAAGAAATGAGCAAGCTACCCGGCCAGATCCTAGGCCTAGCTTCAGAGAAGATCTTGAAGATCTGCGCCGTGCTTTCGCACTGCGTTGAGACGCCGTGTTCGCACACTGCAAGAGACCGCCGTGTTTGCACACTGCAAGAGGCCGCCGTGCTTCCGCACTGCGATGGGGGACGCCGTGCTTTCGCACTGCAAGAAACGCCGTGCTTTCGCACTGCAAAGGACCGCCGTGCTTCCGCACTGCAATGGGGGACGCCGTGTTTGCACACTGCAAGAGGCCGCCGTGCTTCCGCACTGCGATGGGGGGACGCCGTGCTTTCGCACTGCAAGAAACGCCGTGCTTTCGCACTGCAAAGGACCGCCGTGCTTCCGCACTGCAATGGGGGACGCCGTGTTTGCACACTGCAAAAGGCCGCCGTGCTTCCGCCGTGCTTTCGCACTGCAAGAGACGCCGTGCTTTCGCACTGCAAAAGACCGCCGTGCTTCCGCACTGCAATGGGGGACGCCGTGTTTGCACACTGCAAGAGGCCGCCGTGCTTCCGCACTGCGATGGGGGGACGCCGTGCTTTCGCACTGCAAGAACGCCGTGCTTTTGCACTGCAAAAATAAGGACGCGGTGCTTTCGCACTGCAAAAGGAATGCCGTGCTTTCGCACTGCCCGGGGCGCCGTGCTTCCGCACTGCCAGGAACACCATGCTTTCGCATCGCGAAAAGGACGCCGTGCTCCCGCACTGCAGAGTTGCCGTGTTTTCACACTGCCGAGGACGCCGTGCTTCCGCACTGCAGATGAGAGCGCCGTGCTCTCGCACTGCCAGGAAGGGCGGGTAACACAAAAAAAACGAGGTGAACACACCTCAGACAGGTTCTGAGACCTAAGTAGCATTGCAAGGAAACGCCGTGCTTCCGCACTGCAAAGAGTCGCCGTGCTCTCGCACTGCAAAAATAAGGACGCGGTGCTTTCGCACTGCCGAGTCGCCGTGCTTCCGCACTGCCCAGGACGCCGTGCTTCCGCACTGCAGGTGAGAGCGCCGTGCTTTCGCACTGCCGGGGAGCGCCGTGTCACACTTGCAGGACACTGCCGGGAAGTGTCGTGCTTCGCACTGTACATAAATGGACGCCGTGCTTTCGCACTGCCGAGTCGCCGTGTTTTCACACTGCAGAAGGACGCCGTGCTGTCGCACTGCAGGTAAGAGCGCCGTGCTCTCGCACTGCCAGGAGGGACAACACAGGGTACAAACACACAAAAAACACAGAAACACAAAAAACACAGAAACACAAAAAACACAGAAACACAAAAAACACAAAAAACACAAAAAACACAGAAACACAAAAAACACAAAAACAAATCGCCGGGCTTTCGCCCTGCGGGCCGTGCTTGCGCACTGCGTGCCGTGTTTTCACACTGCCGCGGTGTTCCCACACCGCGAAGGTGTGCGTCCGCGTAATGACAATCCAGACACTCACTGACCGATGTGTCATGCTTGTGCACGACGTTCGGACGAGCTCGCAATCTGGCTGCCGTGTTCCCACACTGCCTTGGTCAAGCTCGCGCACTACCTTTGCCGGGCTTTCGCCCTGCGGGCCGGGCTTTCGCCCTGCATGCCGTGCTTGCGCACTGCGATGGGGGACGCCGTGCTTTCGCACTGCAAGAAGCGCCGTGCTTTCGCACTGCAAAAATAAGGACGCGGTGCTTGCGCACTGCAAAAGGAACGCCGTGCTTTCGCACTGCCCGGGGCGCCGTGCTTCCGCACTGCCAGGAACGCTATGCTTTCGCATCGCGAAAAGGACGCCGTGCTCCCGCACTGCAGAGTTGCCGTGTTTCCACACTGCCGGGGACGCCGTGCTTCCGCACTGCAGATGAGAGTCGCGGTGCTCTCGCACTGCCAGGAGGGGCGGGTAACACAAAAAACGAGGTGAACAACACCTCAGACAGGTTCTGAGAACCTAAATAACATTGCAAGGGAACGCCGTGCTTCCGCACTGCAATGAGTCGCCGTGCTCTCGCACTGCAAAAATAAGGACGCGGTGCTTGCGCACTGCAAAAGGAACGCCGTGCTTTCGCACTGCCCGGGGCGCCGTGTTTCCACACTGCCAGGAACGCTATGCTTTCGCATCGCGAAAAGGACGCCGTGCTCCCGCACTGCAGAGTTGCCGTGTTTTCACACTGCCGAGGACGCCGTGCTTCCGCACTGCAGATGAGAATCGCGGTGCTCTCGCACTGCCAGGAGGGGCGGGTAACACAAAAAACGAGGGTAACAACACCTCAGACAGGTTCTGAGAACCTAATAACATTGCAAGGGAAACGCCGTGCTTCCGCACTGCAATGAGTCGCCGTGCTCTCGCACTGCAAAAATAAGACGCGGTGCTTGTGCACTGCAAAAGGAACGCCGTGCTTTCGCACTGCAGATGAGAATCGCGGTGCTCTCGCACTGCCAGGAGGGGCGGGTAACACAAAAAACGAGGGTAACAACACCTCAGACAGGTTCTGAGAACCTAAATAACATTACAAGGGAAACGCCGTGCTTCCGCACTGCAATGAGTCGCCGTGCTTGCGCACTGCATGTGCCGGGCTTTCGCCTGCATGGCCGTGTTTTCACACTGCCTTGCTTCGCCGTGCTTGCGCACTGCATGTGCCGGGCTTTCGCCTGCATGGCCGTGTTTTCACACTGCCTTGCTTCGCCGTGCTTGCGCACTGCATGTGCCGGGCTTTCGCCCTGCATGGCCGTGTTTTCACACTGCCTTGCTTCGCCGTGCTTGCGCACTGCATGTGCCGGGCTTTCGCCCTGCATGGCCGTGTTTTCACACTGCCTTGCTTCGCCGTGCTTGCGCACTGCATGTGCCGGGCTTTCGCCCTGCATGGCCGTGTTCTCACACTGCCTCAACTTCCAGCATCAGACAGCTGGATGAATCTCCAACACGACCAGGAACTCGTCGGGGTCTCAGCAATAGTCAGCTGAGATACAGCTCCAATAATTCCAGGAGCTCGTCGAGGAAGTAGACTCAAGTTGCAGTCCCCATCCTCAAGAAGAAACGTGATACACAACGATGTACCACTTCACAGGAGGCAGAAGTTGATAGAGGCGAATTGGAGTCCAGAAAAATACCAAGTGTCAGAGTGATGGATACTCTCAGTTAGTTCAGTGTATCAGCAACTTATTGTTCACAATAAAATATGAGAGATGATAATATGATGAGGAATACTGAATTATATGGTTGACATGAAGCCACTAGTTGTGATGTTACACCACATATTTCGATTTTATATCACAATTAAATGTGGTCGAAATAATATTCATTTTCGATCTGTTATGAGGATCACAGCCTTCTCACTATATCAAATAATAAATCGGAACTATAAATTTCACTCAATACTCCACTTCTCACTGTTCATTTCAATAATGAAATCAATCACATGATTTACTTATGCAAAGTAACCATCCATTGGATATG
>NC_052509.1:61412040-61438190 GCF_014356525.2 Nilaparvata lugens
ACATATGAACAATTAAACATTCAAACATTTAAACATTAAGATAAATGCCAAACCGTCGACTTGAATCTTGAATCGGTCAATAATAATAATAATAATAATAATAATAATAATAATAATAAATAATAATAATAATAATAATAATAATAATAATAATAATAATTTTTATCAATGGAGACATCAGGATTAAACCCATTTTGCCTCCTTCACACAATACAATATTTTCAACACAGTCATTATACAATTTGAAATATAAGATAAACAATAAAATAAATATACAATTAATATGAAAGAATACAAATAATTACTGAAGTAATCATAAACAATAAGAATTCGATTATAAGAATAATCAATAAACAACATAGAATCAAATAATAATAGATAAAAATAGAAAGAAAAAAAGAAAGAAAGAATGTCTGTGTAAAACCAAAAATTAAAGTGAATGATTGATTAAATAATAATAGAAAATAGTATAAAGCTGCGTTTACACCAAAGTTATTAACAAAATGTTAATAACTTCATCTTTATAGATTCTATTGGATTGAACATAACTTATCATACACATGATGATCATATGTGTTTGTCAAGTTCCGTTCAATCTAATAGAAACTATAAGGATTAAGTTATTAACAATTTTTGTTGATAACTTTGGTGTAAACGCAGCTTCAAATTAGAACACCAATCACAAAAAGACAGATCACATGCTACCCAATATGATGCATCATCACGTCTGAACTATTGGATTGATCAACTTGGAATTTTGCATTATAGATCCTTAATTTACCGTACCGAGGAAGCTTGTGAGAGCCTATTTGAAATTTTCAAGATTTCATCATGCCAATCATCAAACCCTTGCGAAGCACGGGTTACCTGCTGGTCAAGTCATACATTACTTTATAATAAGGTCGAAACATTTTGTGAGATTCACGTTATAGAGTCAGGGAATTTCATAGGGTTAAAACATGATGGAGCCTAGAAGGTAGAATGTAGGAAAGAACAGCTCCATCTCTTGAGATGGTGGACATGTCCCAAATCTATTTTAGTCGTTTTTTCCCAAAATCAGACTTTTTGTCTCTAGCCCCTCTCCCCATGTGTTTTTCTGTCTGATCGAGCACAGATGGGGTCAATAACCACTCAATCTATGGATTTGCTCCAGATTTTATCCTAGAAAATCAGTATTTGACTTCGAAATTGACGATTTTGGGGACAATGAACTTTATTGTTGTTGTTGTTATAAAACAGATGAGGTTCCATTACCTGACAAAAAACCTCATTATTACACATTATTTTTTATTAATCAAAAACTTTTTTCTTATCTCAAATTTTTTCCAGTTTTTTATTATAAACTAAGTAGTCGTATTACTCTCAATTTTGTACACTTGTATGGACTTAGTACCCAAGCAAAACTCATACATTCTACAGGTGGATGATTTGAAGCTTCCCCACTCCATTGTCACCAATGTTATAGCCACGCCCCCTCATCCTTCCATGCACTTTCAACTGGTATTTGTTTTAAACCCGTTTTTCAATCCTATAGTTCGGACCCCTTGAAGCTTTTTCGACTGTCAATGACTGGAGTACTTGAGACACATCTTGCTTCATCTCTTGAGATGATGGTCATGCCCTAATTTCATTGCAGTCATTTTTTTCAAAATCAGACTTTTTGTCTCTATAGCCCCTCTTCCCTTGTGTTTTTCTGTCTGATCGAGCACAGATGGGGTCAATAATGAATTTATTTACTCAATCTATGAATTTACTTCAGATTTCACCCTTGGAAATTCACCTGTAAATTCACAAATTTGTGTTTTTTATGGTCAATGACCTCTCATTTTTGTACACTTGTTTGGATTCAGTACCCAAGCAAAACTCAGACAGTCAACAGGTGGCCGCTTTTTTTTATCTTCTCAAAAGCATGTTGCATCCGAAACGATAAACAAGTAGCTTTTTAAAGTTGAGTCCAGTCTGATTTTATGTATTCATATAATTTCCATTATTCATGTATAACAGCCTATCAGCTTACATTCGTTCAAAATTTTTATCCATTGTTGATGATACCCAGACAATCATAATCTATAGTGAGGTCCACGTTATAATGGCAGTGATAAAGATAGGAGAATAGCGATGCCGATTCTCGCATTAATTAATTATATTTCTACACTTACAAAAACATAATTGCATCGTTGTGTGACCTAGACAGAGGATAGTACCACCGGCTTTGTCGATGATAGACAATGATAGCAAACGAAAGTTGAACAAATACTGTCATTATAACGTGGACCTCACTATAGCATTAATCGGTATCTTCTTTCTATGGTGATACTTTGCAACTCTCTCATAATGAAGAATCTCTTTGTGTAGGGATCTAGGGTCTCTGAAACTTGATATTCTTGCGAAGCTGTGAATATTGCCTCGCGAACCATACCTTGTCTATATGCTGTTTCAAAGTCACACAGGCTGAAATTGATAGAATATGGTTTCTCTGATAATATGCTGTGTTGAACAGCAATTATATTTTTTCATAGTCATTCAATTTCAGCTGTTTTACATGCATGAAATCAAGCCAGGTCAAGCCATGAACACTTCCAGGTGGAAGTTTTGTCATTTATAGGCCTAATCAAGAAATTCCTGATTCGGAATCTGTAAACTAGGTTATGTATATATAATGCATGAAGTAAATTGAGCACAAGCAGGTGATGTTTTCAATTTCCCAATAACTCTTCTTCAGATTATGACAAAAAATAGTGTACGTTACTTGGACGTGAATGTCTCTTGCAGGGCTAGAATGAAATTCTAGTCTCGGTTAACGCCTCGACTAGAAGCATCATTCTTGCCCTGCAAAAGTGTCCTTCCCGTCCTTGTGACGTAAAATACTATAACTTATCTCATCTTATGTTATGTTAGCGGTCACGTGACCACGCCATCCCCGGCTACAACGACTGGCGCCGCCATTGCAATCTGAGTGAGGCGACAACATTTGATGAGCTGGCGGGAGAGATCTCCAACAAGGCTGTCAGGGAGCAGCTAAGGAAGCTGTATGGCCATCCAGGTTGGTAGCCTTGTTTGTGCATTATTTGAGTGATTGTTTCTGGAATATTGTTTTGTAGATTTCTGTTGATTTTTGTAGATTTCTGTGGATTATTTTGTCAATATATCGTCATATTTTGTTGATGTATATCGATTAATTATATCGTCAGGGAGCAGCTTAGGAAGTTGTATGAACATCAGGCTTATGGCCATGTTTGTATGATTGTTTCTAAAATATTTGTAGATTTTTGTGGATTATTTTATGTAGATTAATATGGTCAGGAAGCAGCTAAGGAAGCTGTATGTGCATCCAGGTTGATGTCCATGTTTGTGTGATTGTTTCTGGAATAATTTCAGATTTTTGTGGATTATTTTGTAAACTTAATATATTGCCCATCTGGTGACTAAAGAAGTCAAAATTCTTCTAACAAAGAAGAGATTGGGGATATTACTCCTTCGTTGTCTTTTTTTCTTCAGGGCTACTCTCCAATATGAATAAAAATTAGAAATCTGAGTACTCTTCTAAAATTGTTCCATCAAGACATGTTACAGCTATATAAAGCCATTATCAAGTCAATGATATATCAAGACTTGATAATGGCATTATATAGCAGATACATGAAATGATTGGAAAATTTTAAAAAGTTACCGTACTTGGATCTCTAATTCTTATTTATATTCTTCTTCATTCTATGATATTTCACTTCAAAAAGACCAATACAGGATTTACCACGAAAGGTGTAGGAGCTGAAGGCCATATTACTGTATATTCTACATGAAATTTGCAACAAAAAAATGCCCATTAAAATTTTATTTAATCATCTTTAGTTTTCGAGATGTTTAAATTTTTCAATATTATTGAAAAACTTCAATAACTAGAAAACTATCAGTAGAAATGTAATTCTGAAGGTATGGTTGGAAAGAGGATAAAATTCCCATCAGTAAGATTCATATGTTCCTTTGTTTGACGTTTTTTAACTTTTTAAGAGCGCTAAAAGTTGAAAAACTACATTTGTCCAGGTCAAAGCCAAATTTCAAATAGTTTTTGCAACATTGAAATCTAATGAATCATTGAATATCATTAACCAATCAAAAACTTTATTCAATTCAAGTACACAATATACATAAAGGAAATCAAAATACAAAATATTACAATCAAAAAGATGCGAGACAGCTGTAAATAACAAATAGTGAGTAGGTTTTTGATTCTGTATTCAAATTTTTTAAATAAGTGCAATATTTCTTAAGTTTTTAATTCATTGTGATACATTCTGTGATTTATTTAGAGTATAAAATCAACCTTCAAAATTCAAAATTTTAAATCATCATTCCTGGACCGACGAAGCAGTGTGAGATTTCATAACCTTATCTTTTGGACAACATTACATTTTATCAAAATTTTTGGAGAGAAATAGTACAGGCTCGCCTAGTTTTTCCTCAATGTCATAATTGTATTATGATTATAGTATTTTATACAATAAATGAATGAATGAAATTTCCAATAAAATACAAAAATGAAAATATAGGTCATGTGCTCTAGCCGCTGGCAGGATCAAGCGCTTACTAGAGATGTGCAGCTTGAGTCGTCGCTTATTGATTGCACCTTAACACTGGATATATTGGAACCCGATTTTAGGGTTGGCAACAAAAAATGTAGGCCTAGTATCAATATTTCGTTTCAAATGAATACCGGCATAGAGAAACATATCATAAGTAGATATCCCATGGCATAGGGCGTTTATGTCGCAACTTTTACTGTTATCCCAAGCCGATAGTTCACGTAGTTCTTTCCTATGCAGCTGGTGTGATGCTGGTCTCTCAAATTGGGCCGTTCATACACTATCACCCAACAAAACAGTAAAAATTGACAATAATCGACAGTAATCGGCTTGAGATAACAGTAAAATTGCGACATAAATTCCCTATACCATGGATATCTACTTACTATTGTTTCTCTATGATACCGGTATTACCATCGAACAAACGTTGACCATGATTCAATAATAAACCAATAACAAACCATGCTACATTGACTTGATTCCCCAAGTCACATTTTGTTCTCATAACCGTTTGTAGTTTTTCATTCATTTTTCCCCAGTTATGATCTGAATAAGTTCGATAAAGTTTAGATCGGATTCTCACAAACATTCTCATTTTGCAGGTAACATTGATATTGGGTAGGAGGTATCTTGGAAGATCAGATTGATGGAGCAAGAGTTGGACCGACTTTCAGATGTTTGCTTGTGGAGCAGTTTAGACGCATTAGGGATGGAGACAGGTAAATCAACAAATTAAGGTACCATAAATATCGTGTATTTGTAATCTTCTATCACATTTTGATACATGAGATAGAGATTTTAATTCGAATTATTTATTGCAAAAAACAAACAATTTAGTCATACACATTTGCAAAAATATAAAAATAAAATGTACATAGTACAATTACACATAATGCATATAAATGAGAGAGTAAAACTGAACTAATTATACAATATAAAATGATACATATTTTGCTATTGTCTAATCAAGGGTGACTGGGTTCCAAAAATATAATAGAATATACGATTCCAGTATCAAGATTAATTTGGAAAATCAATTGTAATAGCTTTTTGTGTAGTTGAGAAGTTAATATTGTGGTAATTATTCGTATTGAATGAAAAAGACTAAGAAATTGTCAAAAACCACAGATTTATTGATACTTAGAAAGACCGGTTTCGGTTATTAAACCATTGTCAATCTCTGATGAACTGATTGTCATATAAACTAGTTTATCAGAGATTGACAATGGTGTAATAACCGAGACCCGTCTTTCTAAGTATCAATAAATCAATGGTTTTTTGACAGTTTCCTAATCTTTTTCATTCAATTGTAATAGCAATTGGATAGAACAAAGTATTCATATTTTCCATGAACATTATATTTTTTATGTAAAATTTATATTAAAAAGTTTCATAAAATAGAATTATAGTACCCTTTAAAATAACTACTACTTTCGATCACGAAAACTAGTATATAGTTATAATATTTGTACTCTTATTCTTTTATTTTATTAATTCCAAAGGTTACTTTAATTCTATTCTATAAATACAAGAGCGTAGCCCTAAATTCATACATTTTATAAAAATGTTCAATTATATAAATTTTATTTCTCATGAACATCAACTAGCCTACTTCATTCACCAGAAATAGAACTTCAAATTCAGTTTAAATCCTTACGTACATTTTTTTTTTTGTGTAGTTGAGAAGTTGATATTGTGGTAATTATTCATATTGAATGAAAAAAAATTCCTAAAAGACTAAGAATGTCGAGGAAAGACTTGGATAACAATCCCATATTTAGGCCTTGATCTGATAAAATAGGTAGGGAATTGAAGAGGAAGGATTTCATGTTGCTTTCAAGACCAAACCGATTTTAAATAGTCTATTTAGCTGGAGTAAAGACAAAATGATATTGGGATAAAAGCGGGGTGTACAAACTTAAATGTGATGATTGTAATGCTTGTTACGTGGGTCAGACTGGTAGAAGTTTCAAAAGTAAATTAAAGAACACATCAGAGATTGGAATAAACAAAATGGGGAATCTAACTTTGCAGAACATTTGATAACATAATCACAAGTTCACAGTTAAGGAGAATGTTGAGTTTCTGCATGTTAATAGCAAAGGCAGATCTTTGAATATTCTAGAGGCTTTAGAAATAACAAGATTAATTAGGAAATTCCCAGTATAGTTTAATGACCAGATTCATTACAACCAGTACAACACTACGAATTTAGTTTTATCATAAATTGTAAGCTACATTAGTCAATAGTTTTTCCATTACATATTTGTTTTTTATCTTTCACACTTGGTTTCTTGTTCTTATTTTGTACTCAAAGTAAGTTTTATTATCATGGCGATTCTGTTGCTTAAGCCGCCTTTTTGTCACACCGTTGAGGGGGAGGAGACTGTCTAGCTAGGCCAATGGCAGGCGTTCATGCCCTCGACCAATAGCAGTACTCGCCTACTAGTATAAATTCTGCTGCTCTTATTAGTTTTAGTTTATCAGAAATTGACAATAATCGACAGTAATCGGCTTGAGATAACATAAAAGTTGCGACATAAATTCCCTATACCATGGGATATCTACTTACGCTTTGTTCTCTATGATACCGGTATTACCATCGAACAAACGTTGACCATGATTCAAGAATAAACCAATAAACAAACCATGCTACATTGACCTGATCCACAATCACATTTTGTTCTCATAACCGTTTTCATTCATTTTTCCCAGTTATGATCTGAATAAGTTCGATAAAGTTTAGATCGTATTCTTACAAACATTTTCATTTGCAGGCAACATTGATATTTGGGTAGGAGGTATCTTGGAAGATCAGATTGATGGAGCAGAGTTGGACCAACTTTCAGATGTTTGCTTGTGGAGCAGTTCAGACGCATTAGGGATGGAGACAGGTAAATCAACCAAATGATGTATTTGAAATAATCATTGAATTTAATACACGATTCGATAGTAGTGTGAGTGTACAGTGTAGTATAGTGTATGCTATTTTCTATATACAGGCATGGCTGGATGCCAGAAATAATAGAATCCGATTCTAGTATCATTTCATTGCATACAAGTTACAAATATTGATACAAGTATCAATATACATAATTAATCATCATTCAAATGGATGCTATTTAAAATAAATCATTCATATATTTTCCATTAACATTATTTTCTCAATGAAATTTATATCCAAATATTCAATATTCTTATGAACATCAGCTAGCCTACTTCATTCATCTGACATAGAACTTCAAATTCAATTTCGAATTCTCAGATTGATCACTATCAAAACTCTTGGAAGTTGATATTATGAATTTGAGAATTAAATAGATATAAAAACCTACCATCAATTTGTGGAATAATGGCATAGTATGTAGAAACTGTTCATATTCCCACAGCAACAATATAAATAAACTTTGTTGAATTGGTGTAAATACGATTTCTTTAATAGATTGAAATGCTTCGATGAGATTGTTGACAAAGCATCCGATCCAGCTCAAATCATTTGAAAAATTTTGTAGCCCAGAAATGAATTTGGTGAAATGTTTTAAATGATCATTTGAAATATTTTGCAGCCCAGAAATGAAATTTGTGAAATGTTTTAAATGATACAAACATGCTTCTGTGAATAATTTTCTATGCAAGATATTGATGAATCATGCTGTACAATAGATGATCCAAGAAAATTCAGAACCGCTACCAAGAACATGATTGTAACAACTGGAAGACATATCATACCTATATTATCGAAACATGATTTCGAACAATATGTGAGCTCACTTACTCAACGTATATTATTCTCACCCAAAATGCATTACTTCTACTAAACCCACTTTTACATGGTTTCCCATAATTGAGTATGTTATTTCCGAAAATATACTTCCTTTATATCGCCAGTAAATATTTCGAATATTTCATTTGCTTGTATTTTTCATTTAGAAAATTGATTTATAATTCTCCATTTAGTTGTTTATAGGGTAGTTGAACATATTATATGATTGCGTGTTATCATTATATGATTCATTATATGATTTTGTGTTTGGTTAAATCAAATTTATTATTTCAGTTTTTTGTACTAATAATAGTCCATACACATTTTGTCATACATTTTCATCTCAATTATACCCATTCTCAAATTTTCATTTTTTCAAATCTCATCTCTTTAAATTTCATTTCTGTTATCCAGATTCTGGTACGAGAACCCGTCCACCTTCAGCCGGAACAGCTGACTCAATCAAGCAGTCATCGTTGGGTCGAGTGTTGTGTGACAACGGAGACAACATCACTGAGATCACCGACAATGTCTTCCTGCTGCCCACCAGTCAACAGCGCTCTGCACTCAAATCTTGCAGTGAAATCCCCTCGCCAGATTGCGATTCTGGTATGATTGTGCTGGTGAGTATTGATAGAATATTATTATTATATTCTCCCTCACATTCGTTTTTTATTGTAATACAAAATACAATAGATCGAATTCAACACATTAAAATTTACAATCATTTTTACTAGTAGTTCTACGAACAGTAGACCTCGCTCACGAATAGCCTACAACTTTCAAACTAATGAGAAGGGCCATTAAAAAGTACAGTATGTTGTGAAGATTTATCCATGACATCTATTATTTTCTCCTTTGAAAGTGCTAAAGACATTGTTCCAGGGACACCGGACTTATAAATGTCTCTCAAGGAGGTACCTTCATATCGTCCCCATATTTACAATATTAAAAATTTTCTAACAATTATTATAAGATATCGGTCACTGACAGAAAAATACGATAGAGACGATAGTGACAGACGATACAGACGATAGTGAGACGGAGAATGATTCTAAATAAGATGGGTTTGTTGGTGACAATGACAGGAGGTTACTAATAATGTTTTTAATGAAAAGTGGATTCATGTTATGGCGGCTTGTTATGCCTATGCAGAATGTTTATGCTCACAAGTCGTTTCCGATCTCATACTAAAGCGAAAACAAGAGCTAACTAACTAAGCTGTGATGTCTCCGGCCGGTTCGGTAGTCTAGAAACGATTCATCTATGAAACAGGGAAATATCTTGTTGAAAAGGGAAGAAATAGTGCAATCAAGTGAGAAGTTTTCTTCAATTGATAAATACAGTATGATTTGGAGCGGCTCAGACGTTTCAAGGTTCACCGTTGACAATTCTTGTCCTCTATCGATAGCATTCCAAGGATACCATTCATTCAATACAGCACATTTTAGAGCGGCACAATTTATATTAGAACCGGAGGTCTTATCAATCGTTACACATACGTTTCTGCGCCTTGTTTCAAAGAACTTTATACCAAATTTCATCCAATCGGACAATAACTGCGACTGTAACTGCGGTACAAACAAACAACAGACAAAAGCCGATCGAGTCGAAACTAATACCTCAGCTTCGCTCGGTCAACTATTTACTGTTATGAAGTTCAAAATTTATTATTATATGTGTTAAATAAAAAGACTAAGAATTGTCAAAACCACAGATTTTATTGAAAGTGGAAACCTGGTTTCGGTTTTAGACCATCATTGTCAATCTCTTATGTCAATTGTCAAACAATAATGTCAATGATTGACATTATTGTCAATCTCTGATAAACTCGGTTGTTTATCAGAGATTGACAACAACCGAAACCGGTCTTTCAACTTTTAATAAAATCTGTGGTTTTGACAGCTTCTCTATATTTTTATTTATATGAATAATTACCACAGTATCAACTTCTCAACTACAAAAAAAAAATTTACAGATGGAAATTACTGAGATATTGCAATTATTCAAATGCTGATGAATTAATAATTATTATTAAACGAAAATCCAAATTAAATGCTGTAATTCACCCGAAGACTTCTGCTACTGCAAATATTGACAAAAGTAAACAGCTAGATGGAAATTCGATGAGCGCTACTATTAAAAATATTTGTCAGCCCGGGAATCGAACCAGTACCTCCTAATTGCCGTCAGGAATACTTACCCTACACCAAACTGACAATCTCTGGATAGCAGCGCTCATCTTATACAAAGCCACAATTAGGCCGCTTTGGCTTATAAGTATATTATTATTTTTACATGAGGAACTCCAAGAACACTGAAGCTGGGAGATCGATTTCTGAAAATGTGAAGGATAAATGAATATTCCGTTTTTCTTCTATAACTTAATGATAAAAAATAGTTACTCTAAATATTGATTAGTGACACAATTTTGGGAATAGAGGATAGGAGAAAAATGTGCTGCTGAAAAAAACGCGCCACACCTGTCATACATTGTTCTGATCCGACTCATGTCCGTTATTTCTGTGTGGTGGTGGGACTGGTCACATGATTGACAGGTGTGGTAGCTTGCTCCATTCAAGTCTGTTGTCTGATCCTTATCATATACAGTCATCCGTCTTATCTCTTTTCTGTCTCTTTATTTATATTTATAGTCCCGTCTGTTTTATCGGAGTCGGATCGGAACAGTGGACAGGAGTGGCCCGGCTTGATACAGCACATTTTTTCCTATTCTATATGGCCAAAATTGCCACTTTATTCAATATTTAGAGTAACGATTTTTTCCTTTAAGTTATAGAAAAAAATATCTGTTTATGCTTCACATTTCATTTCATTTTTTATGGCAGGTGTACCTAAGCCTCAGTCGTTAAAAAGTGCTATAAAGGAATACCATGCATTAGCTATATAGTGAGGTCCACGTTATAATGGCAGTGTGTGATTTTCAATGGTGTTGCTATCCTTGTCTATCGTTCAACAAATCAGATGCTGCTTTCTCTTTCACGCATTGCGATTTTGCCAGATCGTCTGTTAAAGTAGGAATATTACCCGCAAACAACCTTGCAAGCAGTGGCGTAACGTTTCTAAACCGGCCCCCCACAAAAAAAATTCGGGCCCCTCTTCTAAAATTGGACCACCTTTCTCTAGCCCCCTTCTCCTTAATCTCAAGCATTAAACTCTAATGTGAACGTACATCTTTCATGATGAATTACATAGCTTAGTTGAAAAAATAAAACTTGTTCTCGATTGAATTCTACAATTCAAGTCAATATTATGTTTTAAGCTACAAATATGGAATCCAACCTTTAGAGCTAGAACTAGAGTTGGTAAGTAGTATCTAGTCTTAAGATTCATTAATTATTAAAACCATTCTGACAATCATTGTTTGAATCAGAGGAAAAGAAGTAAATCTTATCTATAAGTAAGTGGTTTGAATATATCAGTCTGGATTGTCTCACCGGATGTATACATTTTAATGATTGTAGACAAACAACATTCCTAATTTTTCAATAAGCTCACTACCAGCACACAATTATTGAAGCTCTGTCAATGGAATAATTATTATTACGAGTAGATTTGAACAATGATTGTTTTCTTTCTTGCCTTATTCATCATTTTATACTTGTATTCGCTTGATATAGTTTATAACCAGACTGATAACATTGTTCTATTGCATATTTATTTTACACAATGAATGAAACTGTCATTTTCCACAATAAAACTTCTGTTTTTTATCAAAAGCTACTTCCATGATTTATTTATTTTCTTTTTAGGTATGCAATATAATTATCATTTCAGGCCCTAACCCGGGCCCCCTAGACCGGGTAATTTTATTTTTTCAGAAAATATATTAGCCTACATATTATCCGGGCCCTAGCCCGGACCCCCGCGCCGCGGGGCAGCGGGGGTGTACGTTACGCCACTGCTTGGAAGTCCCTCACCATATGAAGGTGACTTGAATAGTAAAATGACTAAGGAAAATGACTTGATAGTATATAAAGTATGCTGAATTGAATAAATACATTACAATAGTTATTTGTGCAACTAGTGCGCAAAGTGACAGTTTGCTGCACCGAAAGAAACGTTTACGCCCGAGCCGTAGGCGAGGGCGGAATGGTTTCTTGAGTGCAGCAGAAGAACTTTGCGCACGTATTTCACATTAAGTTTTTCCTACAGTTACCATTGAATATGAAAGTGGGTAATTATGGGTAAAATTGCCTGAAATGCATCAAATGTTTTTCTGTGTAATTTTATTATTGATAAAAACCTTAATCCTAAAACTAAAGTCCTCGTTGTCCTTGGTTATAATATATAATGAATAATAATTAGCGCGTTGTGCTTGGTTGCACCTCTGCTCACTATAGCAGCCACAGCAGTCACTGTTACCAACTTCATTTGATTTTGCTGCACTGTTGCTCCATATAACCTACTAAGTATTTTGCGTTGCCATGTTGCAAATCTGGAGTGCAGAAAAATTTTCCCGCACTAGAGCGGAAAAGTGATTCTTTGCGTTCTGTAATCAGTGCAGCAATGGCCACTTTTCAACGTTACTGTAGGAAAAATACATAAATACATTCTGTATTCTTGTGAAATTCCAGACTGCGACAATGAAGTGGAAGACGTGCGACCGCGACGCGATCTGTCGCTGGACAACGCGACAGAGGAGCGCCTGGAGGGACTTGAAGCCGTCGTACAGGAGCTGCAACGCAGCATCAAAACGTTGCGACGCCGCATCAAGCAGCTGTCACTGCATCACTGTCATGACAGCAACGGAGTGCAGCGACAGGACAACGAAAACTGGGTCAGGATAGCTGTACTAACTGTCATTGCAAGGTGAAGTAATATTATTACTTGTCCAGTAGTGGAAAGTAGTATAAAGTATAAATAGTAGGCCTATTACAAGGATAACTGCACTCAGTGTTATTGCAAGGTAGAGAAAAAATTGATGGAGACCATGCAAAACAATTCCAAGCCACTTTTTCACAAAAATATTTCAAACATTGCCATTATGTTGTTACTTTCCTTGCCCTACTATCATAGGTAAGGAAAGTATTGCTTTCCAAAAAAAATTAAGGTACCCTAATTTCAATTTTTCTATACGTTTCAAGGTCCCCTGAGTCAAAAACATGATTTTGGTGTGTGGTCTGTGTGGTGTGTGTGTGTGGTGTGTGTGTGTGTGTGTGTGGTGTGTGTGTGTGTGTGTGTGTGTGTGTTGTGGTGTGTATGAGTGTATGTGCGTCTGTGTACACGATATCTCAAACATGCCATTATGTTGTTTGTTTATTAATTTCTTGCCCTATTACCATAGGTAAGGAAGTATTGCTTTCCGAAAAAATTAAGGTACCCCAATTTCTAAATTTCTATACGTTTCACGGTCCCCTGAGTCCAAAAAACTGGTTTTGGGTATTGGTCTGTGTGTGTGGTGTGTGTGTGTGTGTGTGTGGTGTGTGTGTGTGTGTGTGTGTGTGTGTGTGTATGTGTGTGTGTGTGTGTGTGGTGTGTGGTGTGTGTGTGTGTGTGTGTGTGTGTAGAGTGTATGTGCGTCTGTGTACACGATATCTCAAACATTGCATTATGTTGTTTGTTTATTACTTTCCTTGCCCTATTACCATAGGTAAGGGAAGTATTGCTTTCCGAAAAAATTAAGGTACCCCAATTTCTAAATTCTATATGTTTCAAGGTCCCCTGAGTCCAAAAAATGGTTTTTGGGTATTGGTCTGTGTGGTGTGTGTGTGTGTGTGTGTGTGTGTGTGTGGTGTGTGTATGTCTGTGAACACGATAACTCCATCCCTAATCAACCGATTGACTTGAATTTGGAATTAAGGTCCTATACCATGAGGATCCGACAATAAGAAATTCATAAAATTCAATTCAAGATGGCGGCGAAAAATGGCAGATAATTACTAAAAAAACCATGTTTTTCACGGTTTTCTCGAAAACGGATCTAACGATTTTCTTCAAATTTATATCATGGATAGCTATTTATAAGCTCTATCAACTGACATAAGTCTCATTTCCGGGAAAATCTCAGGAGCTCCGTAATATTCTTGAGAAAAATGACGGATAATCACTAAAATACCATGTTATTCACGGTTTTCTCGAAAACGGCTTCAACGATTTTCTTCAAATTTAAACCATGGATAGCTATTTATAAGCCCTATCAACTGACATGAGTCTCATCTGAGAAAATTTCAGGAGCTCCGTAATATTCTTGAGAAAATGGCGGATAATACTAAAAAAACCATGTTTTCCACGATTTTCTCAAAAATAATTGACCGATTTTTTTCAAATTCATATCCTGTACAGTTTTTCATCAGCTCTATCAATGGCATGAGTCTCCTTCTAGGAAACTAATTGGGGGTCCACCCCATCCTTGATAAATGGACTTACAAACCTCCTTCTCGTGCATGAGGTAGGTAGTGTGATATGCTTGGCAGTCTCTTCAGACTGATCAGTCCTCGTGACCTACGTGAGTTCCACTCCTGGCCTAGGTCGCACGGCCACCCTCGACTCAGCCTCTTGACCTACATTTATGCCTGGAGTTTCACCCATCTCTGGTCTCTTGGGTTTTTCTTTTTGTCCCTCCGAAACTTCGCAGGGTCAAAAGCCTCACCTCTCCCAAGAAGTTTTGCCTAAATGGCCGTCCTTCTTTGAGCAGTGAGAGTTTTGGCCTCTCCACCCACAAATTCGTGACCTACGTGAGTTCCACTCTTGGTCTTTTTGTAGGTCCTTCCGCTGAGAGAGGGAACGCCAAACTGCCTCTAGGGCGCCCGGCGCCCGGCCACCCTCGATTCAGCCTCTTTACCCATATTTGTGCCTGGAGTCTCACTATCTCTGGTCTCTTGTGGTTTTCATTTTGCCCCCTGAAACTGCCCTGATGAGACAAATCCCGTGGGTTTGAAGGCAAGGAAACTCCTGGAGTTGCCTAGAGGTCCATTTTAGTCGCCTCCTACGACAAGCATGGATACTGTGGGTGAACTCTGGTTTTCAGCAAATTTTCGAGTACGATGATCGACTCAAAGCTCCCCCAACCCACAGGGGGCTTGCCATTATGTTGGCTCTTATGCACAAGTATGAGTCTATGATTCAACAGTATGACTACAGAGGCCGCTTTTTACATTTCGATATTATTGACGATATGAATTTCAACTTGATTGTTGAGTCAAGAGTGTCAAACTCATCTGACTCAAAACTATAGTGAGGTCCACGTTAAAATGGCAGTGTAGGAAGATAGGAGAAAAGGATTGCCAGATCTCAGCCTTGCCACCCAAACAGCTGATACTGGTATTCCTGATACCTGATGAATTCACTGTTCAATATTGTTGAACAATGAAAAATTGGACAAAAATCGTAAAGTTTAAACATTACCTATTTTTGGATGATTTCTATCTAAATTTGGGAAAAGAAACAGTTTTGGGCTTGAAGCCTGTTGTTCCTTCCCCAATCATTCATAGTTGAGAATTATATTGTAGCCTATGTATCAATGTATAAATAAATAAAATAGTTAATCATATTTTATTTGTCAAGAAAATATATTTTTTAAAGATGTAATAATGAATTTTCATGATTGAGATTAAATATTTCGTCAATTAGTTGATAATCAGTTGATGTGGCAACATCACAAAGCGTAAAAGAGATAGCTCCATCTGCTTTGTTGAACGATAGACAAAGATAGTAAAACCATTGCAAATCACACACTGCCATTATAACGTGGACCTCACTATAGGAAAATGTTTCTTCGAACTATTTCAGCCCGAACCCCTTAATTATTACAAGTTGTGAGAAAAGTAGTATGAATAAATAGTATTGCAAGGATAGCTGAACTTTGTCATTGCAAGGTGAAGTAGAGATATTGGAAGTAGTAATGAGTATAAGAATAAAGTATGAGAAATATAAAAATAAAATATAGAATATAAGAATAAAGTTTAAAATTGTATTAAGGATAGCTCTACTCACTGCATTGTAAGGTGGCATTGTAAATTTTCTCATTTATTTCAGCCCTAATTATCAATATGATGAAGATGGACAATATTAAACATATTAGAAACCACACTTGAGAAAAAATATAAAAAATGACAGCTCATCCTTGAAAAATAGGTTTTAATCTAGTAACTATTCTATTCTTGTTTATTAAAACAAATTAGACAGCTTATAGCACAGTTATAGACATTAAATTATGAGACACTTGATAGCATCTCATAAGAATTGGAGAATCGACCGTCAATATTATTGGATTTGATGAAGATTCAATTCCGCATTTCATGCTGTACTCATCCAAATCTTTAGATAATTAAACGCTGCATTTGCTTCTTTTTATTTGAAGAAAGTATTCTCCATGAATATCTGAATAAATCAAATATTTCCTTATAGGAATAGTTTAATTATTTTATTGATTTTATGAATACATTCATCAGATCTATCTCATGTTGAAGAACTTCTCTACAATATATCACTTTTTGTGTAGTTGAGAAGTTGATATTGTGGTAATTATTCATATTGAATGAAAAAGATTAAGAAATTGTCAAAAATCACAGATTTATTGATACTTAGAAAGACCGGTTTCGGTTATTACACCATTGTCAATCTCTAATAAACTAAAAATAAATACAAGAGCAGCAGAATTTATACTAGTAGGCGAGTACTGCTATTGGTCAAGGGCATGAACGCCTGCCATTGGCCCAGCTAGACAGTCTCCTCCCACTCAACGGTGTGACAAAATGGCGGCTGAAGCAACAGAATCGCCATGATAACAAAATTTACTTTCAGTACAAAATAAGAACCAAGAAAACAAGTGTGAAAGATAATAAAACAAATATGTAAATGGAAAAACTATTGACTAATGTATGCTTACAATTTTATGATAAAACTAAATTCGTAGTGTTCTATTGGTTGAAATGAATCTGGTAATTTCAACTTTACTGGGAATTTTCCTTAATTACTCTTGTTATTTCTAAAGCTCAACATTCTCCTTAACTGTGAACTTGTGATTATTTGTTATCAAAGTCTTTTTCATTCAATCTCTACAATATGGTCATTATCATACACTATTTCCAATTTATACTTATTTATGGTGATACCTGATCTTAAATATCCTTTTTTTTTTGTTTCAGAAAGGACAGATCACATGTACGACATTGCAGTGTGCCAAGTTGCATTGCGACAGACCCTACCATCAACCAGGTGCCTGCTGCCCTGTTTGTCCTTGAGAAAGTTCCAAGGTCACCTAGTCCGTGTAAAAAGCACTCATCTCTTTTAGTGGATGCAAATCCAGAACTCAAACTTTCTAGTTTGTATCGTACCAACCAATTTGTGTAGGTAAACTGTGATTAAGACCATCAACCACTTGAATTCTTCTTAATAATCATTATTATTTGTCCAGTGTGGTTTCTAGATCACTCATCAAATATAATTGACATTAAATCTTTATTGATGTATGGGTTTAATAGTTCATTAGATTTATAAGAGTCCTAGAAATCGGGCACAAGTTCAGTGAAATTTTGTAGAATAACTCAATGAACTGGAAATATCGATAGTGGGAGCTTTACGATGGAATAGGAACTCCAAATTTATTATAAATTGGCTTATAACAAGAGAGGAATAATTCTATCAAAGTCCTTATTCTCTTGTTGTTATAAAAGCATAAGGACCATTTGCACGGTCATAAATATAGAAAACAGAGCAGACGACGCAAACACAAGCGGTGCCCCCTGTTTGCATATTTAGCGCTTCCGTGAGCTATAAATACAAATTAAGGCAACAAAAGCGAATCAGCTGATGAAAAATCTTTAAAATACGTGAGCATTTGCTCCAGAGTTCAGGAGCATAGGGTAAGAGTATAAGGTAAAGCTTATTCATATCAAATGAGCAAAGCTCTTGCTTCTACCTTTTGCTCATGAGCAAAACCTTATGCTCAATGCTTTTGCTCATGAGCATTTGCTCTGGTTTTATTCATATGGCCAAAGAATCGCTCACAAGGTAGTTGAGAAAATGAATTTTCCTACAGCTACCTCGGAAAGTTGCTGTTCCTGTACTGATTACAATACCCAAAGATTCACTTTTCCTTTTTTCTGCACTCCAGATTTTGCAACATGGCAACACAAATAGTTGGTGGGTTATATGGAGGATTAGTGCACGAAAACAAAATTAAGTTGGTAACAATGACTGTGGTTAGATTTAGATAAGAATCATTTCAATGGCTACCCTACATTTATGATAAAATCCCAATCTAGAAATCCAAAACAAGAATATGTTCATCCAAATCATATTAAATAGTCATCATTTACGAATTCTCATTATTTTATAATAAATAATAGTTCTTTTCTATTGATATTTTTATTTCAACTGCAAGAAATGAGAAAAGTAGCAAATATACATTATAAATTCGAATTTTGAGGTTAAATGATTACCGTTTGATATTCATAGAAATAAAATAATAAAAAACATGACAATACTACAATAAAATATTTAATATTCTCGGTCTATTTTCTTTTTTTATATATTTTTCAGTTTACTTTGAGTATTTTTCTCGGTAATTTGAGCAAAAGTCTAAATTTCTGAATCCTGTTTCAGTAGCTGGATGAAACAAACTTAGGTACGATTCTTCCCACTTGGTCGCACGCTTGTCGGTTCAGCCATCTCAATCAGCTGTTGGCATGTATTTTGAATGCGAATTTTTTGTTCTATCTGTATTTTTTTCTGATTCTTGAATGAATAAAATGTGACTTTGGCTGAGAATTTTCAACTTCAATTGGATTATTAATTTTTAAATGAATTAAGGTTGTTATTAATAACGCATCACACACACAAACATTTGAAGGATTTCAGCCATCATTTTACCCCACATCATCTAATCAACCACTTCTCATATTCAATGGTAACTGTAGGAAAGTTTAATGTGAATACGTGAGCAAAGTTCCTTGCTGCACTCAAGAAGCCATTCCGCCCTCGCCTACGGCTCGGGCGTAAACGTTCTTTTCGGTGCAGCAAACTGTCACTTTGTGCACTAGTTGCACAAATAACTAATCTCATACAGCAAATTGTATAACTGCATTAACTCATATTCCCTAGAAAATAATTGTTCACATTACAACTTTGATCCATTCTTGATCCATTGGAGAAAAAAATAGGAACAGTATTGTAACCGAATTTCAAAAAAAACAATCATTCATGATTTATAGAATATATTCACAGTCTGCCCATCGCAACTAACAAGTTAGTCAATTTTTTTCCTCTCTTAGTATTGGGGCGCTACTCCTACTGGCGGACAAGTTCTCACATTCCAGTAGATTTCCATCAAGCGTAATGCTATTTGAAGTGTTGAATAATGCTGTACTGCTAATCCTCAATCCATTCAGTTTGATTGTGCATTATAACTCTTACTATTAGGAATAGAAATATTAATGCTATTATTGTTCAATTTATTATTTTTTAGTAAGAAATGTTATTTATTTGAATTGATTGTGGTGAATTGCATTTGTGGTTTTAGTTGAATGTTTGTACCTACTTTGTAGAATGAATTTGAATTTGATTTGAAAATCAAGTTCATCATCATCATCTACACTTCAGGGATTCGGTTTTTTTTAACTAGTTAGTAGAGTTGATACTTGAAATGGAGATTTGATAGCCTCATTCTTGTATAAACCATTGATAACTCCCCAATCGACCAAAGTCAGTAAGTAGGAAAATCACTCATCCATTTCACAAATTTCAGATAGTTTAAGAGAGTGACTACAAACTTTGGTGAATCAAAACCTTTCTCTGCTGAAACTCACTTCTAGGCTTAC
This sequence comes from Nilaparvata lugens, assembly GCF_014356525.2. NCBI lineage: Eukaryota > Metazoa > Arthropoda > Insecta > Hemiptera > Delphacidae > Nilaparvata > Nilaparvata lugens. The sequence goes on from NC_052509.1 coordinate 61,432,164, forward strand.
TTGTGGAATAAAATTATTGATAAGAGACTACTCTCGTCTCTTGATAAGAAAGAAGAATAATATTATGCATTCAGGAGGATTGGCAAGGTTCTATTCGGAAGGAAAGTATTTTCCAAAGATCTCGTATAGTAAGAAGAACATTTTATTGTTATATTAGTGACTACAGGCTCTGGTGAATCCCTTATTTTGTGGAAACTCGCTTTTAGGCTTACTTGAGGAATAAATTTATTGATAAGAATCGAGACTAGCCTAATATTATGCATTTAGGGTCAATGGCAAGTTCTGTTTGGAAGGAAAGTCTTATCTAAAGTTTCGCTTAGAATAAGGAGAACATTTATATTTTTTGAAGAGGAACACCACATTTCATAAGTGAATACAAAACCTCATCTGAAATTACTCAAACTTGGCATACATCCTGCAGCATGGGTAATATCATAAGGTGCGTACAGATTTACGCGCCGCGAACATGAGCAATACACTTCTAATCAGCTGATGCCAAGCTTTTTATCTATATCTTTCTAGTAGGTAACCCGTGCTTCGCAAGGTTCTATTTTAAAACTGCAAAATGAAAACTTGACGTAATAAAAAATTCGAATTTTGAAATAGGCCTATAACCATCCTCGGTTAATGAAGAATCTTCATGCAAAATTTCAAATAATCAGTCCAGTAGTTCAGACGTGATGATCACATTGTGCACAAACATAAGATGATGGGTCAAACATAATTTTCCTACATCACGTACGTGTCTGAGCCAGCTCTTTCCATTATTATAGTAAAGATGATGGATAGATGGAGATTTATCAGTTTCTTTGAATGAGAATAACTTTTGAACGGTTTGAGAAATCGGTGCGGTTTTGATGCGACAGAAAATCAGTTATTTTTATTCGAATAGGATCCCCAATCATACCTATCATCTAGTGTCCCTTTTAAAAGAAGTTCAGCTGCTTCTATACAACAACTGGAAGCATGACAATTGAAAACTTGACGTAATGAAGTCTTGAAGAACTGACTTGAAGTATATTGACGTGATGATGCGTCAAACATAATTCCCTATTCCTTACGTTATAAGCCAGTTCTTTCCTTTATTATAGTATAGAAAACAAAAGAATACATAATACTTGGAACCTCACAGAATCATATTGATTTTTCCAATACATCAATAAATTTTAGTTCGATTAGGATCCTCCTCAATTGAATCAGGCAGACTTTTGTTTTTCTAATTCCAACAAATTACCTAAATACTCGTTTCACTGGGAATTCGTGTCTGATAGTACATTGTAACACGAAGATATAAATTATTACTTATTTTATTGTGATCTATTCATGTTTTTCTTATAAATTCAATGATAGTCCTACAGCATGAAGACTATGTCCAATTCATTTGTACTGGTGGCAAAATTTTACATTAAAAATAATTATTGATGAAATCCTATTTCAATTGTAATGAAAACAAATTCCTTCAAAAAATAATTGATAATAATACGTTTCGAGGGAAAAAATTGGGAAGCTAGTGTTTTACAGTTGCGCTACACTGTCGTTCGAAAATATTGGTCTTGTATCAGTATTAGAACCTCCTCATAAAAACCACTCTTTTGGCTGCAACAATATGTAGCCTATGGAACTTCATTTATGGTAGCATAGATGAATTTGAACATTAATTCTCAAAAATCTAGAAGGAAAATTGAAATTTGGGCTTCCAGGTGCACGAGATTGATATTTTAGAATCTATGTTCAAAATCTGGAGATCTAAATCATCCCGTTTTTCCGGTATGCAATCCAAGTTGACATGTTTTGATGCGAACAAACGAACACACGAACAAACACAATCCTACTCTCTCTTATTATATAGATACCGTTTCTGTAAAATACAGATATAGTCAGCTGATTAAAAGTGAATTGCTCATGTTCGCGGCGCGTATATCTATACGCACCAATATCGTAGGCCGGGGCCTTGTATTAGTGGTGGCTATGGTAATAACAAAACAATTTATTATTATAAAAACGATAACAGACGTTGAGGTTATTGAAAACGTCTTTCAATTATGGAGAATTACCACAACATCTCATACCATACAATTAAATAATTTATTATTTAGTTGGATCTTGTGTAAAACTTAATAGAAACCCTTTCTGAATGGCTCAGAAATACTTTCTGAGTGGATTGTCAACCATGCCACATTTATGAGATTTTTCAGTAATTCTCGCAATGAACTTATTAATTGTGACATATCCGGGATGAATTCACGAAATATTGAACAAACCCAATACTTTTTGAGGGTTTCAACTTAACTTAAACAATACTTTATATTGTCGAAATCACTTATTAACCCAAAACTATTTGAGATAATAGTTTTGTTTGTTGTACCATTACCATCATCGATCTATTTCTATTGAAACTTTGAAGGTTTGAAACACTAAGTGCCGGTTGCACAAAAGCCGTTAAAACTGAATCGTGATTCATTCCACAAGAACCAATTGGAGAAGCCGTTTTTTTCAAAAAAGCCTTATCTGATTGGTTCTTGAGAAATTAATCACGGTTAAAATTTAACCCGTTTTTGTGCGACCCGGCCTAAGCAGCAGAATATAAACGAGTAGTGTGGATGAAGCCCCACAATTGGCCTTTAGCTGTTGACCAATGAAGATAGGGCTCTGCTACCATTGGTTAGACAAGACACGCGCAAGTAGGGCTATTCCAAATAAGGTTATGAAAACTGTGAGGAGAAAACAACCACTGAGGAGAAACTAACAGAACCAAATAAATAATACAAGAAAGATAGAAGATTTATATTATTTGAGAACCAATAAACACGAAAATACAAAAACTGAAACGAAAAAAAAACTGTTACTCTCATCTGATCTGAAAAAAATTGTGTAGCAGTAATATTATTTCCTTAGATTAGTGAATGATTGGTTGACGAGAATTGTGTCCTAACTTTTGTACTCCTTATACTAATTCCAATACTAATACCATTTTCTTCGAAAATGTTCTAGAAATAATAGCAGACTCGGCTACAGTTGCAATAAAATAAATAGATATTGAAAAATGATTTGCAAAAAAGCTGGATTCCGAATATCTTTTGGTAAAACAGTACAGACTTCAAAGGTAGAAGTTACCAGATTTGAAACCAGAGATGGATCAATTATTTTGGTGCTGTTTTAAATATTAGAGGGAAGTATTGATTACCTCAACTACTGTATATTACAATAATCTTGACATATTTTTGCTGTTTGTCACTCAGTCGAAATGAAGCTTTAGTCATCAATAAGCGTGCTTTGCTTCGGGAATTAAAAGATAAGATTATTTTGTGAACCATTTATATATAAATTCTACCACATTGTTATAATCGTTTTGAGATTAGGCCACAACTTGGCATGAAAACTATGAGTCAAATCATTCGATCAATCATTGATGTGTTGGAATACTAAGTAGAATAGTAGTCCAATTGCAGCGAATTTTTAGAATATTGGGAAAAGGAGCAATAGCTATTTGGCGTTTTAATAAATGACCGCTTTCTTTCTCCGCCCAAGTTAAATTTTGGCCGAATTTCCTCATTCTTTGCAAACAGATTCACAACGGACACTTCTGAAGTTTTGAAAATACCTTCATATATCATACTGAATTATTATAATTTCATCGAAATTGTTTAAGCAGTTATTGCGATCGGATATACAAACAGAATTAAATTAGTCTTGATATAATAGGATCACTTGATAGAAGCAACTCCCGTCAATAAAGTTTGTTTTATGAAAAATAAAAACTATCTCCCAGGAAGCTCTGATTGAAGCAGCAGTGCCCAATCAATTTGTTCTCGATAAATGCATTTTGATTCGTTCTTCAACTTGGTGCCAACCTAATGAAGTCATCTCACTTAATGCCAACCTGTCAAAATTATTAATTAAGTTGCCAGTTAACAGCTACTGTTTCGGAAGGTACTCTCTCTAGATTATGGATCTATAATAACATATGATATGGACATCTATTATATAAGGAGATGAGAGAAGAAGAATATACATGCTGAAAGACGAACTTTACCCTTAAAACACCCTTAGAGTTGAAATATCGCCAAAAGATTTCTTAGTGAGTAGTCTACCTAGGACGTTTAAGGAGCTATATTCCAAGTATTGTTACAATCCATCCAGTAGTTTTCCAGAAATTGTGATCAGTGAGTCAGTGAGATAAGAATTATCTATAAGTATAGATTAATGAAGTTGAACACTAATTCTGAAAAATCTAGAAGGAAAATTGAAATTTGGCTTCCAGGTGCACGAGATTGATATTTTTAGAATCTATGTTCAAAATTTGGAGACTAATTAATCATTCCCGTTTTTCCGGAATGCAATCCACAAGTTGACATGTTTTGATGCGAACAAACGAACACACGAACAAACACAACCCTACTCTCTCTTATTATATAGAAGAAAGAGATTATATTAATTTGTGAAATAGTTCCCAATGTACAAAACTTCTGTGATGTTGCCGTGAATGCATAATTATTTACCTTATTCTGTTCTCTGCAACGTGAGAGAATCTATGAAACGTATAATAAATATTGGGAAAAATCGGGATGAACAATATCATGCAAAGTTCATAGGGTTGAAATATTTGCATGCTCCCAATTTATCGAGAACGCTCTGCTATTTTGAATTAAAACCTTCCATGAATCTGATATGGACCTGTTGATTTGTTATCTACAGCAGTATTTCTTACCAACTATGAAATTTATGTTAAAAATGTGACTATTATTGTAATGTTGTGCACTTGATTTAAATTATATTGAAAAAATTCTATTATTGATTGAATTCAAATAAATAAGCATGAGAAGATTATTAATCTCAAACCAAATTAAGACGTTGAATTATAATTAATTTTATAGATATTATTATAAAACTCTATTATTTCTACGAATAGATAAGTATCAACCGTAACACTTTCTTCCAACTTTAAAATATATGTTGATAATGTGTTTATTATTGTTACAATTGATTGAAATTCATATTGTGAGAATTTGATATGAATGAGATTCAAATAAAGAGAATTTAGAGTATTATCTGAACCAAAGTAAGATTCGAAATTGTAATAATCATAGATGAGCAGTAAGTAGATTCTAAGAAGAGTTATTATTTATATAAAGAGATTAGAATTTATTAAAGAATATCAATAAATGAAGTAAGTATTAATGAGAGCATTATTCTAGACCTGAAGTAAGTTTTGGAATTTTGTAATATTGATTACTAGATGAAAAGTAAGTATATCCTATAAAACTCTATCCTATAATAATTTCTATGAACAGATTGAAGTTTGGTAAGAGAAATCAATGTATCAAGCATTAAATATGTCAAGGATCAAAACATCAATAGTGATTGAGATTGATGTCTCACTTGAAACATTAAAATATAATCAATTGTGAAACCATGTGAGTAGTTCATCTATTCTACTGATCAATTTTAGCTTCTACAGAAAGGATCGAGACCTTTTTTAGAATATATTCCACACGTAGACTAGATAAAACCTATAAAACCATCCTGATGGTAATTTCAACAATCCACTCAGTTAGTAAGTACATAGTAAGAGCAGAAATCGATTAGGAATATTCCACATACTGATGATGACATCAACTAATCTTGGATAAATTAAATCCATTTCCAAATTCATTTCAAATAAAACTCAGGTATCAAAGTACACAGTTACTGCAGAAATACATTCGAAATACTCCACGATATATGAAAATTGACAAGAGGTGTAAGCACAATAAAAAAACTGTAGAGTAGTCTTTCAATGGCTTGATACGGGGACCCCGTGACTTTCAGCGACGAGACAGATAATGAGAGAGTATATAACGAGCGGACAGCGTTCGACTAATTGTCCTTTTCGAAGAACTCACTCAATCATCATGCAGTGCTCTCTGGTCTTATTGGCTCTCGTCGCTTTGCCGCAGCTGCCGTCATCCCACAACACAACAAACAACAAACAACAAAAAAACGTTGACATCACCACCACGAACAACATCGTTGACTTCAACCAGAGGA
>NC_052509.1:61438290-61467380 GCF_014356525.2 Nilaparvata lugens
TAGTACGTTGCGTACAACAGGGTTACACTTGAAATGGCTTTCTTGATTTTTATCAATGTTGGTTACAAATATTAAGTCCTTAAGATTATATTTATCAATTTGAATTACAATTCATGATCTTTGATGCAACAGTAATAAATTTCACATTTAAAGTAAGAATTTCATTTTCTTTGGAGTTTTTTTTTAGAGATACATTCATATAACACAGAACATGCGCATTTCGTGCAAATTAACATAATATATATTTTTTTTTTGCGTTTTTTACTTATAATTTCACATTAAATAATATGTTACATTAATTGAATAACGATATTGCTTGGATTCTATTAACATTTACTCTGTGATTTCGCACACATTGGTTGGTGGGACGAAGAAAATTATCGAACAGGCTTTGGTTCTGAATAGATTTCTTGATCGATTCTGTATTTCGAGGTTATATTTACGCATTTTTTCAAATAAACTTTGTTTATATTCTTTCCTCCTATTCTCTACTAATTTCATGTTATTTCCAATTTACAATTATTTTCCGTGGATAATATAATTCTTGTTTCTGTTTTTCAGTTGTGCGGATGGTGTTAGACGATTGTTTCGGTGATGACTGTAGCACGAGACTGATGGCTTGATCAGGTTGGTAAATTTTTAATGTTGTTTTGCAGTTTATTTTCTTGACTTAGAGTTGATAATAATTTCTTCATTTGATGTGGATTAATAATATTTCCTTATTAGCTGAGATGCGGCGAAGTTTAGGTTATGTTGATTGATTAGGCTACAGTAGAAAGATGCTAGTCTGCAAAGATATGATTCGGTGGGTAGGCTGTGATTATGAAAAAATTTGATAATTGTCATAATTCACAATGTAGCTTCCAGTAAATTAAAATATTATTCCTTTCTCAAGCCCCCATCTAAATTTGATTCGGTGTCATTCAAGGTCCAATTCCGATTTGTGACTGTCCGTTTTACTAAACTTGGCTTAAAACGGACATGCCGGTGTTGTAGATCGATTCTTACAAACTCGTTTCCTCTTTGTTGGCCGGTAACATGCAGTTTGATATCCTTAAATCTGACATGCCGGTGGTGTCTGTGTGTTTTTCTTGATGATATTTTTCTTTCCTGCATGCTGGTGTACAGTCGGCTTGACTTTAACCGGACATGACTGCGGTGGTTGTAGGTCTTTCTTGAGACTATTTTCCTCTTCTGCATGGCGGGGAGAAATTGGATATTCAATTTTAGTTTTACATGACGGCGGTGTAGATGAATTCTATTAGATGATTTTCTTCTTTGACGTCTTGTTTGTTGTTTTGATTCATGGGTTTTCAGTTTTGGTGGTGATTTTGATTTGTTGTGAATTTTTGTTTTATTTCTATTGTCTGGCGAACTATCTTCATGAGTATTGGTTTTATCTGTTGCAGATGCTGTCTTCGGAGGAGGGACAGTGATGTGGGCAATCGGCGGTCCGGGCTGCTCTTCAACGTGGTCGGCAACGTCCTTGGACTCCTGGTGTCCGGCGCGCGGTTGTACGGCTGGCCCCTCTATGCCATGGATGTCGTCCTCGGCTTGGCGGGCGATGTCGTCCGGCTCGTCTTGGCACTCTGCGGGCGGTAGTACGGGCTGTCCCTCCATGCAGTGGATGACGTCCTCGGCTTGGCGGGTGATGTCGTCCGGCTCCTCTCGGTGCTCTGCAGGGTGCGGCGCGACTTCAGCCTTGACATTTTCGGTAGGTTGGTCTTCCATACATGTATCACGTCCGCTTGCTGTTTGACTTCCTTTATTTGGTCGTAGTTCTTATTTATATTGTTTAGTGTTTTGTTCAGTTGTTTCCTTTCTTTGATCATATCGTTCAATGCTTCCAGGATGAGACTCATCTGTAACACGGAAGGGGTGGGTGTGTGGTCTTCGGTTGGCGGCAATGGTTCTATGACATGAGATGCGGGCGTCGGACCTCTGAACGGCAATGCATGGGCGTTTAACCCGCGCGACATCCTCCTTCTCTGAAATCGCTGACGTGGCCTCCAGGATGCGGTGTGGTTCTTCCATAATTTATCGGATAATATAAAGATGTAAGTGCAGTGAAACGATCACAAATATGTGGGGTTATGTGCAAGATTACAAATGAATGACCACAAGTTGAAATAGTGTAAAAAATTCGTTGAAGTGAAGGAATACAAAAGTGTGCTTCAATAATATGTTCAGTGATGAAGTGAATCAAAGTAGCAATATCGTTAACATAAAATGATAACAACATACAGGATATAATGGACACTCATGCGGTAATGAAGGTACGTCACTTATAATTTATTATTATTATTATTATAAATATCTTACTTTTATAATTTCTTGCCGCAATTCAATATATAGGCTAGTGTTCTTTGCAAAATTTTATATAAAAGCAGTGATACTCTGCTTAAATTATTCCGCAATATATCCGTGATTTAATTTTACTTCCCTCTTATGTTTTAAAAACTTTTAAAAATGTAAATAACTTCAATCCTCTTTTCTGTAAATATTTATAAATTGTTTCAATATAGACCTAATATTCTTCAAATAATATGACCTTTCTTATGGTATTTCTTAAACCTATGACTTATAGTATGACCAATTTTCGAATAACACGATAATAAAATTCTGAGTTCGATTTTTTCTCTAAAAATTCATCAATCGATAAATTCTTTTCTGTTCAAAAATTGGGTATGGTACGACTTGTTATTTTATATAACAGTGAACAGTTAATACTAAATTCGAAGAAATTCACAACATGAATTTTTCACAAATTTTCCCGTTGTCAGCGCTATAGTATACTGAGCAACTAATAATCCTCGCAGTCGATTATCCACCTCTTCAATGCCCCACGTTGGGCGCCAAATCATGTGGTGCTCTTCCTGGGGGAGTCACTCTCACCTCCAAGGATAGGACAACACACGTAGGGTGATGTAATGCTGTATTTAAATGCCCCACGTTGGGCGCCAAATCATGTAGTGCTCTTCCTGGGGAAGTCACTCTCACCTCCAAGGATAGGACAACACACGTAGGATGATGTAATGCTGTATTTAAATGCCTCACGTTGGGCCGGCAAATCATGTGGTGTGTTTTTTAACGGCTTCACACATGTAGGGTGAATCTTGCACTGAGTCAGTGGTGTAGTGGCTATAAATTTTGCAATGGCGTGTGAGGACGCTGAGTGAACACCAGACTGGTGACTCACTACAAGACTCAATACAATTGTCGGAATCGTGGGAGGCCTAAACGCTCGCTCACCCTTGATTCTTCTAATGACAGATTGTATAATGATGAAATTTTTATAAGTAGTGTAGCGGACGCTAACACTGAATACGGATACCTTAAAATTATTACCTGTGAAGAATGAGCATACAAAATCATACAGGTCGAGCAAAAATCCCGATGTAGATAATTTACGGGACTGCGTCTCTAATAAGTTCTGAAGGATTAAAATACGGTATTTGAACCAATATCGTTCAGAATATACTTCGAGAACAGAGTCTTGTCGGGTTTTAAGCTCTATTGTAGGAATTTATATGATCTATGGCTGCCTCTGCTGTACAATTGATGAGTTCGCTCCAAATTCGAGGTAGGTAACAGATAAAAGCTGATATATGAGCAGGTAAGGACAAAGAATAAATATCTCGATCTGACCCCACTCGCTACATCCACTTAGACCTGTTCCAATATCCAGCTTGATTCAATTATTCCAATGATCGTATTCGATCGGTTCTTGATAATATAGAACGTATCAGACACAATAATTGACAGGCTTAAGAAATAATCGAACTCAGAAAGCGAATTAACAAAACTGAAATATATTACAATAAAATATGCAATCATACAGTGCAGGTTCAGAATTTGATTTACAGGTTGATAATAATTTGGCATTAACAGAATAGTTAAAAATTTTCTTGTGCTTGCATGATACCATGCGTGATTCAACAGAATTTTACAATTGATAAAATTTAACAGTTTGAACAAATAGTGAAAAAAAATGAATTATAGAAAATATTTTTTAAAATGCTCGGGTCGTGGTTCAGGCAGCGGAGGATAGTTAATCAACTACAAATTCTTATAAATTCAATATGAATAAACTCTAGACTCTTAAATGCTAAAGCGCTTGTCGGCGTGGCCAATAATTTAACGAAGAAAAAATTTATGTTTCTGCACTGAAATATTTTCGAAGCGTAGATTGGGGCCCCTTTTAAAACTTATAACTCACGTGAACTTCCTTGGCGGTCGTGGTTTTCTTCTTTAGATCAAAAATCGTTTGATCGGCGGCAATCCAGGCTTTGGTTTCAGCACGTGGGGAATTTTAATTTAAATATCTCCTTCACCAAATTAATTAAGGGATAGTTTACTTTAAGCTTTTAAATTTATCGATTGATGAAAACAGAAATTTATAAATAACAAATAGATTGGCCTAAAATATCGGCTCACAAATAGAACATTTAAAAATCGAACAAGAAATTTTACAAATAGGTCTTTGGTAACTATGAAAGAGATCTACACGGTAAGGATTTCAAAAGGGAAGTGCTGCTCTTTTCTCTAAGCTTTTAGGCTAGACCTTGCTTCTCGGAATCTCAATGTAATAATTTGCATAAAAATTTGCCATTGGTAGAACGCTTGTGACGTAAACATGACGTCAGTGGCAAGTAGTAGAATACAATTCCTTTAATTACAATAATAATTTAATTTAGGTAATCCTTAAAACTGCTTAATCTTATAGACATAGTTTCTCTCATACAATGTACACGTGCTAGTGTAACTGATAAGGCAGGGTTGGTGTCTGATAATAGATTAACATGTGTTGCTTTCAAACGATCACCGTCTTGGTGCTATTTCTATGCACTGTGATTGGTTTAGACCTACCAAAGAGATTTAATTACCATGTGGTTCAGTTGAATTAAATTATTAACAAATTAATATTCTTGTACAATTTTTATTGGGTTTGAGATTATTATAATTAATTTCTGCCATTTTATCAATAATAGAATTTCATGCTATGACCTATTTAGTTACAATAAGACCTGACGCATAATACAATTTCTTAAATAATAAATAATTCAACAATAATACATACATTTATTTTTTATTTTGAAATTCTTGATCCTTTATTGATAGTTTTATAATTTTTAGGAATGATATTTTACCTTGTATGAGAACCGGTATGATATTTGACAATGCTTTGAATCAGTCAGCTGCGTTCGAACTGTTTTAAAAACATCTGATCGATAGTAAACAAAGTGTAACCTCAAAATCAGTGAGCGATTCATAAATAATTTGTGCTTTATTCGCAAAATAATTATAATTTTATTGAATAATTTTCCTAGAAAAATATTCAGTACAGAACGGTACTCTTATCAAATATACAGTTATTGATAAGTAAGCTTTATCGCTCGGTCGCTAACTATTCCCTTAGCAAATTCTTTCATTTTAAAAGGTAATCACAATTTTTCTCTCTTCTCATGAGATCTATTTGAAAAATTCATCACAATATAAATGCACTGAACACATGCTGGTATCGAGCACATGTTCTACGAGAATCAAAATATCTCATCCCCGAAATTCACAAGCTGAAAACTACAAAATATAAACACGACCAAGAAGATAAAGAAACCTTGAGGGTTTGAAAGGGAAGGTTAGGAGGTGGGCTTTTTGCTTTTATATTGCAAAACGCTTGTATTATTCAAATGTTTTGATAATTATTGTAAAGCAGAAACAGAAAGCTTGCATGTCAAAAAATGTTTGTGTTATATAATTTGACTACAGGTCACCGTATGATTTTCAAGAATGCGATATTCTGCCTACTCTGTACTACAGCCTACGTCACGGCTGCAGTTCCCCCACTCCAATTATTGCATTTCAACTAAAATACTATAGATGAGTGACCAACCTTCTGTCTACTAACTTTGGGAAATCGGTAGGTACTGATTAATGTGGAAAAAAATTATTTCAAATGGGGGCATGAACAGCACCCAATTTGAATAGTTCTCCAGTCAGGTTATCAGAAAGACGTGAATGACCTTGAACTGGGATATCGAAATGTGCAATAAAAATGAGTACTGATTCATGTAAAAGCAAACTCTTGATGAGAACTTGCATCAAGAGGGGTCTCGAGGGGTCTTTGACAGCATCTCATTTTTCCATAAATATGTTACATCTGCTACGAGATAACCTGTGATTTCATCAGAATAAACGTGACTAAATTATTATACATATTGGGTGCTGTTCAAGACCCCATTCAAAATTGATACTATCTAACAATTTTTTCTACATAATCACTGAGTAATATTGATTTAGTGATTCAGTTCAGTCATAGAGAAACAATGTAGCGTAATGTATTCCTGTATTCCATAAATCAGTGGTTTTTTGACAATTTCTTAGTCTTTTTCATTCAATATGAATAATTACCACAATATCAACTTCTCAACTACACAAAAAATGTAGCGTAAGTAGATATCTCATGGTATAGGGCGTTTATGTCGCAACTTTTACTGTTATCTCAAGCCGATTACTTTCGATTATTGTCGATTTTTAGTGTTTTGACCGAGTAAGAGTGTTGAACGGCACAATATGAGAGACTACCAGTGTCATAAAGCTTCACAGGACAGAATTACGTGGACTATAAGCTTGAGATAACAGTAAAAGCTGCGACATAATCGGTCTATACCATGGGATATCTACTTATGCTATTGTTTCTCTATGGTGCTGTTTAGTGATTCAACAGAGATGGGATCTCAAATTATGAGGAGCAGACTATTAGTAGAACACCCAAAACCGATTGGTAACATATCTGTAAAAAATCTGTAGCCTGTAAGAAATTTTCTCTGTGTAAACAAGCAAAATTCAAATTCCTTGCCCAATAACACTGAACCAGAAATAACATAGAGCCCAGCTGTGGGTCGAAAACAAAGATTTGTCTGTAAAGTACATGGAATTCCAAATAAAACTGGACTCTATCCTCTCTGGGTGCTTTTTTCCAAGTGCCCCATTTCTCGCATGGCCAACGAATGTAGAGAGCTTCACTCAATGGCCAATAGGGAGCTCTGCAATCGTTCTGGACCAACTCTAATGTGTTTGGAAAGGGAGGATGGTGCTAATGCAACGAATTAGGCTGTGTGCTACCCTTTCTTATCCCTTTTTCCCTGAGTGTACCATTTCCTGTCCCTCTGCGTGCTATCCGCCATTTAATTATACACAAGATTAATTATTCGCGATGGCGTCGAAAGGCGAGCAGCAAACGTGAAAAATGGAGCCCGAGAAGGGTGAAGTGAGCATCACTCGTTTTGGAATACAATGGCTCCATATCCGGCTACTACATGTGATGTTTTTTGTTGAAATCTGGGTGAACTGTATGTGTTAACTGCCTTTGGGTCGTATTTATGAATGTCATTTTAACCTCATCCAACGAGAGCGAATCTCTATATGCATAGTCTCCCTATATCAGACATCCATTATCCCTTCATAAGCCTTACATTGAAAATGTAACTGTCAATCCATTCAAAGGGTGACTAACCAAAACTATGCTTATTGATTATCAAGTAATTTATCCGGAAACATTACTCTACTTAATAAAATTTCCCAAATTTTTCTCCGATTTTCAAGTCATAACAAAGATAAAATTTGAAGATTCAAAGACAGTGAGAATTATTCTGAGAAACCGTGAGTTGGAGAACTGACCAAACATTGAGATGGAGTTGTCATATGAGTGTTAATATCCCATCTGTCATAAAAGTTCAATTTCGCACTTGTTTGGGATACTTTTTACTTTCCTTGCCCTATTACCATAGGTAAGGAAAGTATTGCTTTTCGAAAAAAATTAAGGTACCCTAATTTCTAAATTTCTATACGTTTCAAGGTCCCCTGAGAACGAAAAAGTGGTTTTTGGGTATTGGTCTGTATGTGTGTGTGTATGAGTGTATGTGCGTCTGTGTACACGATATCTCATCTCTCAATTAACGGAATGACTTGAAATTTGGAACTTAAGGTCCTTCCACTATAAGGATCCGACACGAACAATTTCGATCAAATGCAATTCAAGATGGCGGCTAAAATGGCCAAAATGTTGTCAAAAACAGGGTTTTTCGTGATTTTCTCGGAAACGGCTCCAACGATTTTGATCAAATTCATACCTAAAATAGTCATCGATGAGCTCTATCAACTGCCACAAGTCCCATATCTGTAAAAATTTCAGGAGCTCCGCCCCATCAATGCAGATAGATTCCCAATTATCAGGCTTCAGATACAATTGAAACAAAAAAAATCAAGTGGAGTGGATTGAGCATGAAAATATCTACAATGTGTGTCTCCAGCGTTATTGCCCTGTCACCAGCTGGCTCAAATCTTTGAATAGTAGTCTTGAGATGCGCGGGAGCACTAGCGTCAGGTGATCAATTTTCATAACGGCAAGGAAAGTTGTGTGAGTGCGCCACACCAGATTTTTTGAATCGTTTACGTTGAAATTAGAGAGTTGATCTCGAATAATGTGGAAAAGCAAAGACGAAGGAGAACACTCAGTTAACATACACCACTCAGAGCTACTAATTGTTTAGTTTTAGAAGGCTCTGACAGCAGAAGTTGACAGAGAAATTGATGCAGAATTTTTGTTGCCAATTAATTACTTTGTTCGTATTGAAGTCAATCTTTTTTTCTCCGAATCATGAACGATACAGTATTTGTATTCAATTAACAGAGTTGCTCGATGTTGAAAACTTGAATCCCCCATATTCCATGAGAGTATTCACACAATGCTAATGAAAACAGCATTTTATTCAGTGAAATAGTGTATTAGACTTCCTCCAGCGGTCCGTAAGTTGCATCTACAATACGTGCTGGATTGTATTTTTTTCTCAATAAGTAAAATAAAATTTGGTTTGTGATTCGTTACTATGCAGTTGTGTATATTATAAACTTGTTTATTTGTTTTTGATATGCATGTATTTTATATTTTCTTGTATTAAGCTTATTGAGAATAAAACTTCACAACTTCAAAACAGTCTGATATACGTCATAATATACGTTCACAATATTAGTTCTCCTTTCTGAACCAAGTTTCTCTTTACGTTTATTCAATGATGATTGTCATAACCGTCAAATCTTATAGTTTTTCAAGTATGGAAATTCTCATACCATACTTGTACTTTCAATCGATGTGTATCCCAATAGAGTTGATGAGTTATTGTTCTTAGGTCGTTTGCACAGTGACAATTCCAACTAAATTCCATTTTGAAGTACATTGAATCCGTATCAAGTCTCGTTTGTTATAATGTGATTCATCTTGTGAACCCGTGAGGGGTCGCGCCTGGTCTTTTGCACCAAGTCATTACTGATCAAGGTAATCTCTTTGCACTCATGAAAAGTATGCATCCCCCCTCCTTAGTACCTTCAAATGGACTCTCCCACTAGACAGTGATGCAGTTGGCGCCTTATTACCATTGTCCCAGTCACTGTCACAAACGCTTTTCAACAAGTACTGGTCGAATCCACCCAGCGCGACTCCTTGTGTGTGCTACATTTACTTCTCAAACATGAATGAAATGGAAGAGGAACGAGTTTTGAGACTTTAAGAAAGTGTTAAAAAGAGGAAAGACGTGAGTGAAAAAGGAAGACTAGAAAATCCAACAATAAAATCTCAAATTTTATCGTACTCTGTCACATATTACTGCACCTGGTCTAATCCACCCAGCGCGACCCCTCATGTGATTTTCACTTGCGCGACCTCTCTAGGGTTAAAGCCACCAGCTGATCAAATTCAGTTTAAACTTTGACTGTGCAAACGGCCCTTGAATTAGTATAAAGACTGAGTATTTAGACTCAGTATCAGACTTGGACTTATACTCAGTATCAGAGCTAGTATAAGACTCAGCATAAGACTCATTATCATACTCAGAATTAGACTCAGTATCAGTATCAACATTGTGTATCAATATTCAGTATCACGACTCTCTGTATCAAGACTGGAACATCTCGAAAATTCACTCATCAAGAATTCTGCGCCCCTCCCAACTCTGAGTTATTGAACTCATTTAGATAGGCGCCACCAAAACGACAGTTTGACTACACAAAACATTGGGTTTGCAGCCCCTAAGCGACTACATCGCCTGTTGATAATTTTATCAATCAACTTGATCAGTGAGCTTACAGGAGTCCGGGCAGATTCAGCATTTTCGTCAAGTTCAGTCAAGTCAATTAACATTGTAAGTGTTGTTGAGAGTCGTAGAATCGTCCCCAGGGTTATGGACGACCGCAAATTGCTTCCAGCAAGTTAACTGCAATGGTGCCGTTGTGTCTTCAAATGGCTTTCCTCCAATGTGATCCACTTTAAACTATCAGCATTGGTTGGAAGATACGCAGGGGGAAGCAGTATACTGACGGTCTGCAGTGAGTATCAAAGCAGTAGAGTTGGTTAGACTCTTGTTGAGTAGAGTTGTGCGGTGACAGTGAAGTTCATGTTGTGTTTATGAAGAAGACATTAGGTTTTGGTTATTAAGTTAATGATGAGCTATCAGCCGAGTGTAGAGGCTGGATTTGTACAGTGTCTGCGAACTGAGCATTTGGAGTTTATGGGAATCGTTATGAAGGATAGCTAAACCAGATAACGTCAGATTTCAGGCATGCGAAGGATCTTGAAAGCTAGTTACTAATCTGCGGAATCATAACATTAATGATGATATATTTTGTGAATAATTGATAATCAGTTTGAATGGTGATATTATAGTATAAGAAAGTTGGAATATTGAAACTTGGTTAATCATGTTCGAGTGCAAATTTCAAGGTTAATGTGTAATTTGAATGTATTTTTTCTGTAATCCACTTATTGGTTGAAGACAAACACAGTACAATCACTCGTTTTGAATCTTCCACATTAATTCAAACTTTGTTTATAGAACACTTTTGAAGTGGAAACACTCACTTTTCGGCAGTGATGTCGATTTGATGTGTTGTTGGTCATCAAGATTCTTTGTATAAAAAGTTTACAATACAGTATAAATATGAAGTAATTTGCAACACAAATGGCCCTGACTATATTATCAAGCATTTTCAGACAGCATTTCTAGATTTGACAGGGCAGAAAGCTCTCCGATAGGCTGATTGGATTTGCACCTGGAAAAACACCTCACATATCGCTTGAAAAAGCTTGATGTGGTTTAACCTTTAATCTATTAACATTGTTCTTCATGTTGGAATTATACTTTGCAAGCTAGTATTTATTCCACTTGCATCAATATGCATATTATGCATTATTTTTTGGTTCTACAATGTCAATAATTATAATATATTTGTATTTTCGAGAAGATATATTTTATGTTCATTTGGTCATAATACAAAATTCCCTTCAAATTTTAAAATTTACAGTTTATTATTTATAAACAAATAGGTAATATGCTAGTTATGTATTATATACTTTTCATTTATTTATTTTTTAATGCTTTGTAATAATATTATATAATGCATAAATATATACTATGTACTATATATTCATATTGTATTGCATTTTGAGCAAGTGGAATAAAATTTATTCTATTCTATTCTTCCACTCCTACACTGCTTTCATCTACTCATCCACTTCTCTATCTTTTTTACTTCTTAATCTTCTCGTCCTCACTTTCCTCTTCTTTCCCTTTTCATATATCAACCATCTCCTATTTCTCCTCCTTCTCCTCCTTCTCCTCATTATCACCACTCTCCTTCATATCCTTATTCTTCTCCTCCCCCCTTTGCAACTCCATCCTCCTTCTTCCTACTCTTCCTTCCCCAAGTCTACTTCTCCCTCCTATTCAATACCCGATAAACTTCTCCCGATAATGATCAACCTCAAAAGATTCAATCGCTTCAAAATGGGAATTTATTATGACTTACTCTGTCACTCTTACTCTAGATTCTTACTCTATCAGACTTGCTCTAGAGTCTTACTTTATCAGTCAAGGTGAACCAGAAATTAATCCGGTTAGCGTGAAGACACATCTGACGAATCAAATAAAAAAGTTTCAAAAATGTTGTTAAGACAGGTAGAATCCTATTTTACTGAATACACACCCATCTGGGTCCCTCAGATTCGCAAATCTCATTAAGTCAAGATTCAACTTTAAGCCGAGCTGTACTGTAATTAAATTTCTATCCACTCAAGCAGTAGGGGCATCTCGGAGAAAAAATCTCAATTTTGTGATGAGAATTACTGTATATCAGACTGGGATTCATTTCAAACTGGCATTCAACGATGTTTAGTTATTTAAGAGAAATGCTGACAATTCGGGGTGATTCTCTCACTGTGCTAATCGGATGATAAAGTTAGCAGTGAAGAGAATTTTTATCCTATTAGGAGTTGGAAATAAAATTCAATTCGACGAAATTATTGAAGATTGGACGAGATTGGTGATTGGAAATGACAGAGATTATATCACAGTGTTCTTGTTGTGAGAGGTTCAAGATTATGGGGTGAGATGAAGAATTATTTATCAGAGGAGAATTATGATTGCACAATTCTGGAAAATTACATTGAAGTGATTTCATATATCATATTATCCATATTCTTATTATTATGGATTATTATATTTACTCTCCAATGTTATTATGCATCACGAACTTCCCACATATAGCCTAAATCACTTATTTCTAACAAGAGTTATCAGAGGATACCATATTCTAGATACGTTATATGTAACTATCGATTTACTAGCTGATCATCAATAAATAATGATTAGATCACTATTTTGTTATCAAATACAACGACTAGCAGTCGAATTTCTTCCATTAATGAATCCATCCACTTACTGTGACAACTGGATATTTCGGCCGGTCCGCCATCTTCCTTGTTAAAGATCACAACCATGAACCTGACCTGACCCATGAACCAAACAGGAGGACCTGACGAAAGATCTCATTGTCGCAGTGAGTGAATAGATTGATTTTATTCTAGGAATTTGACTGCTATTCGTTCTATTTGATAACAAAACAGTGATATAATCATTATTAATTGATGAATAGCTAACGAATCAATGACGACCTAAGTTCTCTAAAATGTGGTATCAAGTTACCTCTTATAACTGACTCTTGCAATTTTATTGACCCATTTCAATCAAAATGGTACCTACTTCAGTTGAATAAAAACATGTAATTATCAAAACCAGAAATCTATCAAAGTAACGAGATACCGATATCAATTGAACCATTGTGAATTAAAACTAGAATCAAAGATAATATAGTATAATCAGAGATAGAATAATCAAGATTTATAATCAAAGATGATTATATCGAGTGACCTGGCTGGCTCAGGTCTGGTGTCAGAGTTTTCAAGTCGCAACTGATCAATTTCAGGGCCTCTGACATGACCTAACGACTGCTTTTCAGGCAGCCCGGGAACGACGGCTTAACGTGTCCATCCGAAACACGGGAGTGGCCCGAGATGAATATCTTGCCTGGACCGAGATTTGTACCCGGGCCTCTGAATCATAAAGCCAGCATCTGATCCACTCCATTACGGCCACTCCAGAATAAAAAAATCAAAGAATGAAAGACGAAAGAAATAATCTATAAGTACTTACTCCTCTCTGTTAGAATACAGAACGAACAATACAATTTAGTGGACAAATTAAAAATTATAATGAAAATTGAAAAATGGACAAATTAAAATTATAAAGGTGGACGTATACCATTCCCCTGGACTACAGTAGGCTAACTATTACAGTAACTATATGGTACTGTATGACTATATATGACTGTTCCCTAGACAAGCAACTCCTTCCATTAACACTCCATTCTCATCTAATACTCCACTATCCAGCAATACACAATCAATTATTCATTTATTTATTCATTTATTTTTATTTATATTTTCCACAAAGAAGCACCGATTGGGAGAGAAAAACTAAGGATACTCCTTGTACTATTTCTCTCCCAAATTAAGATAAAATTTTAAAAGTCCCAAATAGGGTTATGATTTCACTGAAATTTAGTCCATTTTCACTCAAAAACAACAAAATATGAGATTTTTAAATTTTGACGGTTGAAAACAGAATAAAGAACAAAAATATCACACTCAAATCACCATTAATTGAAAAATGTTGAGTAATTTTACAAAATTTAGAGCCAGAAAAAACACACACACTATTCAGCACAGCTGATGAAAAATCATTGTGGAGTCATAGCGCTAAAGTCATTACTGGTAATGTTTACCAGTCTATCTCAAAGATATCTCTTGATATCTTCGCGCAACTGCAATCTTGGCCATTCAAATTTCCCGTCTAGACTGATATCACGATAAGAGTCCATCGTGTTTAGCAGAGCATTCATGAACTCAGATGAGGTGATTAGGGTCTCGACGTCTGAAGTTGATAGATGATCGGTGTTTGAGTAAGTTAGGTTCATGGAGTGGAATCAAAGATAAACACTATCATTGACAACTTAGTGGGCGAATCTTGATTCAGGTGTTCTGCTGGATAGTTACAACTTATAGTTGGATGTTAGATAGTTTCAACTAATAGTTATAGTTAGATATTTGGTGCTAATCCAATTCGAAGTCCCTCTTGAAATCTTGAAAGCTCCCTCGAACATTGTCTCTGTTGTATGATAGTTGTTTGTTCTCTTGTTATCGACCTACTTTTAGAAGATTACTGTTGTAGTTTAGAAATGATTGAAATTAATCTGATCAGGATGTCAATTCTATGTAAAATATATTATGGTAATAGTTTCTGATCTGATCCCAATGGATAGATATATTTTTTGTTATTTCTATGAAAACAAGATGGTGATGGTTTTCTACTTGATGAGTTTTCTTCTGCAAGTTTACTTTAATTTGCCAACCTCGACGGTAGAGAGGAAGAATATACTTTGTTTAACACTTATACTACCAACGTTTTTCACATACACGAAATACCAAGTGGGGTAACTGGGTTACCTCAACAAGATTTCTGTTTTATATAATCATTTTATATTTTTTTCTACTAATTCATTACAAAAGCTATTAATATGATTAAAAGTAGAGCTCTTTTGTTAAAAAATTAATTTGTTTTCAATCAAAAACTTACAGGACAACAAAATTGGACATTCTATCATATTGTTGTAGAGGAAATGTTGACAAATAATTAAATTATGATTTTAGAGAAGCAATTTTTTCTTATTTAGATTTAGAGTGATCATTATGAATCAGGTTTGGCAAAAAATAAAAATTGAACATTGGATTGATCTTATGTATTCCGATAATGAAAGAAATATACCAGAAAATTGCATGCCATGGAATACCAAGTGGGGTAATAGAGTTACCCAAAGATAAATTTGCTAATAATTTCAAAAATAACAGGAATGGAATGATTTTATGAGAAAAAATAACTGAAGTGATATGTTTTTAACAAGTACTCAAAGTTTCAATGGAATACATCAACATTGTCTACAAAAAAATAGACAAAATGTGGGTTGGGGTAGTTAATTGGACTGCTTGGTAATAGAAGGGTTAAGGAAGCCTATCGGGAAAATGAATCCTTCAGAATGTTCTTCACTCAATTCTCTGTTGAAGAAGCTTAGAAATAATATCTTTAGTGAATGAAGCTTTATCCAAAGTCTACATTTTCCGTTTTCCTATTGGCCAATACTTATGATCAACAGTACAATGAAAAACATGGAATTGATGTTGTTTTTCATCGAAAAAACACTATATAATAGCTTTGTTGTAGTTTGGACACTGTGCATCATAGTGAATATTAAAACAATGTACCAAAATTTTGAGTTATTAAAGGGAATTTATTATATCTTAAGTTAGTAATTTTCAGTTCCCATAAAGATAGTAAATTTATTCTTGTTCATTGGCAACTTAGCCAGCATTTCTAAAATCATTATAATTATGACCAGCATCTTATTTAAGTCCTTGATTCCCACGATACCACTTGGAATTATCTATTCTCACGACAGATTTAGACGCCAGAAGTATGCTGAATCAATCCATAATTCTAAACTTGCAAAAGGGAAATAACTTTTCTCTCCTAGTTTTCTTCTTGCTTGAACGTATCACCTTCCTTATTTACTGAGGAGAAAGAGAGTGGGCGAAGAGAAATTCACCGGCGATCGGGTAAATATTTCAAAGTATGATGTTAAAACTGATCAGTCTGGAAGCCTCTGAAAACTAGGAGAGCGATCATTCTAATCCCAGCTGTCATAGTGTTAACTGTTTCTTGAGATTTTCTTTCAATTTCCAGTAATGTTTTCGTTTGGGGGTACATTCTCATTCTCTCCAGGAGATTGATTGTCCAAGTAAATCGGACATCTTTTGAAGTTACTTTAAATGTAGGCTAAGAGTAATATTTAGAAGTAAAGTCCCCCTTTTGAGAATACAGTAATAATGGGATAGCTTGAATTAATAAATGACGATTGATTCCTCTATACTTCAGATCTTCAATACCCATTTTGGGTTTCTGTATCGGGCCGAGAATTTCCATTGTAAAAGGGCGGCGACTTCTTCCAACCATGAATGGAATCGTACGTCATTGAACGCTGATGAGGAGAGAACAAGACTAACTCCCTTTTGGATCTGTCGCCGCGACGCCTGAACATTCCTGGAGGACGACCAATCATCTTAACCCTTCATCCATCTCCGCCAGGGACTCCGGACATCGCGACAACTACAAGATGAGTACTTTATCTTTCCCCATCAGAATTCAATGTGTCCCTTGAATTTTGGTCTCTTAAAGACGTATATATAGTTAAACTTGGTCTCTTAAGACAAAGATAATCTTCAATTGAAGAAAGTATTTATTGTAAAATGTTTGAATTTAAATATTTAGTATAGAGGCAATCAATCGTCAAATGATTTTTATTTCGGATTCCTCACCACTGGAATAGCACTAGAAATTTCACTAACCCCTCCACCATCGGGGTCTCGCACGATTTCCAAACTTAATTATAGTTGTCTGAGAATTTAGGTTCTCAAAAGACACTTTAAATTCACAAAATAAAGAATGAAACCACTTAAATTTTGAGCTCAAAAATATCACGTTCACCTTAGCTACATAACAGCTGCTTCATGTTGTGAACACACAATCATTCTTGTATGTTCATAACATACCACAAACTGAAGTGATTATTTGTGAAATTTGTGAGGAGTGTTTAAGAGTTCAATCTCAATGACTAATGATACATATTATTATAATTGATGCATATAGATAGAAGGAAAGATTTAGATAGTAATAATTTATGATCTATTGTAAGAGTTTTCAAACTTTACTTTGAAGAAAGAGCTAATATCTAATTCACAATTATCAACATTCACTCCTAATAACGAGGAAATTGGATGGCCTCAGGTTATCTACTCAGCTTCATCAATTTCTTTTTTCAAACAAGACCAATCACTTATTCTCTCTCTCTTTCTTTCTCACACTCTCTCTGTCTCTATCTTATCGTCTTACTTACCTCATCACACTCTCTCTCACTTACCCTCAGCAACTCAACAACTTTTTCCATACAGGGCTCTCCCTCAATCTCCCTTTTTTACTCTGTGAGATAACGAAACAGTCCTCAAGTTCGTTTTTTCCCGCTCAAAATAAAATTCGAGCTATCAACGCGCGCAAAACTCTATTTTGCAATTAAGCTAATAGCTGCAAGCCTGCGAGCTGTAATTTTACGGCTGGTATGAGCGGTGGGGAATTTTTCCAGCGGTTGGGTTCGACCCAAAAAAATTCCTTGTGATAAAAGTTGTCAGCGAGCTTCACTGAATTTCCGTGGAATTTTTGTAATAACCGATCCACTAAAGGGAGTTCTAAATGGATTCAATGTTAAATCTGGGTCAGTCTTGTATGCTGAAAAATAACTAATATGAGTTGAATAATCGACTAGTTGATATTTACTGAAGGTCGATTGTTACAATTGTTTGAATCTTTTCTCTCTAAGGAGTGGTGAGAGGAAAAGTGGTGAAGTCAAAAATTTGAAGTCTATTTTCGATTGACTTGAATTGAATCCTGAAGCGTCATTCTGTGACATGGAAAAGTGAAGTAAGCCTGCCTAACTCATAACCGTTTATATATGGTATCTAGGTGGCAGTGGAAAAATCTATGTAACAGATCAGCTCATAAGTTTAGAGGCATAGTGGATGATATAAACACATGTCTATTTTTACTTTCCTTGCCCTACTACCATAGGTAAGGAAAGTATTGCTTTCCAAAAAAAATTAAGGTACCCCAATTTCAAGTTTTCTATACGTTTCAAGGTCCCCTGAGTCCAAAAACATGATGTTTGGGTGTTGGTCTGTGCGTGTGTGTGTGTATGTGTGTGTGTGTGTGAGTCTCTGGTTTTTGAAAGATGTGTAGTATTTTAATATCTGTTTATTGTATTTGTGAGTGTGTTCTGTAGCTATTAAATTGTGTGTTCTGCATATGTGGATTGCATAATAGATCAATACAACATGTATTGTCTATTTTATGTAGAAAATGGTAATGAGATGAGGCAGAATATTGATAAAAATTTTTGCCCAGGAAATGATGAGCGAAGGCAGAATCTTGATTTAAAAATTTATAATTGCTGTCTAGGACAATGTGTATTCAGTACTCATGTTGTGAACACACAATCATTCTTGTATGTTTATAGCATACCACAAATGAAGTGATTATTTGTGAAATTTGTGAGGAGTGTTTAAGAGTTAATCTCATGACTAATGATACATATTATATAATTGATGTAGGCTATAAAGATAGAAGGAAAGATTTAGATAGTAATAATTTATGATCTTTTGTAAGAGTCAAACTTTACTTTGAAGAAAGAGCTAATATCTAATTCACAATTATCAACATTCTCCTAATAACGAGGAAATTGGATGCCCTCAGGTTATACTCAGCTTCATCAATTCTTTTTTCAAACAAGACCAATCACTTATTCTCTCTCTTTCTTTCTCACACTCGCTCTGTCTCTATATTATCGTCTTACTTACCTCATCATACTCTCTCTCACTTACCCTCAGCAACTCAACAAACTTTTCCATACAGGGCTCTCCCTCAATCTCCCTTTTTTACTCTGTGAGATAACGAAACAGTCCTCAAGTTCGTTTTTTCCCGCGCAAATACAATTCGAGCTATCAACGCGCGCAAACTCTATTTTGCAATTAAGCTAATAGCTGCAAGCCTGCGAGCTGTAATTTTACGGCTGGTATGAGCGGTGGGGAATTTTTCCAGCGGTTGGGTTCGAGCCCAAAAAAATTCCCTGTGATAAAGTTGTCAGCGAGCTTCACTGAATTTCCGTGGAATTTTTGTAATAACCGATCCACTAAAGGGAGTTCTAACTGGATTCGATGTTAAATCTGGGTCGTTTTGTATGCTGAAAATAACTAATATGAGTTGAATAATCGACTAGTCGATAGTTACTGGAAGTCGATGTTTGATCTCTTCTCTCTAAGAGGCGGTGAAAGGAAATTTTTTTGGCTTTAAGTCTTTTTTTTCAAATCATTCATAGTTGAGAATTATATTGTATGTATAAATCTGTATGAATAGCTCTCTACAAGATTTAATTAGAAGTAATAAAAGGATTTATATAAGAGATAAGAGATAAAATGGAAAACATATGATGGGTGAGAACATGATATGGTGACTTTTTTGTGAATTTTCTCATCTATATAATAAGAGAGAGTAGGGTTGTGTTTGTTCGTGTGTTCGTTTGTTCGTTTGTTCGCATCAAAACATGTCAACTTGTGGATTGCATACCGGAAAAACGGGAATGATATAGATCTCCAAATTTTGCAAATAGATTCTAAAAATATCAATCTCGTGCACCTGGAAGCCCAAATTTTAATTTTCCTTCTAGATTTTTCAGAATTAATGTTTAAATTTCATTAATGGTACATTCGATTTCATTAAAAAATCACCAAATCACATGGTCGAAATTAGAAAAGGAACATATGTTTCTATATTGCTTTCTACCTGAAAAACATAGTTTTGAAACTTCGTTTTCCTGATGCAATGTTTAGGCCTACACGTGGCATGGATTATTAATTTTTCAGCTAGAACAATTTTTGAAACAAAGTGCTAAATAAACGTCTACAGCTTCATCAATGCTGTATCGGCAATATGAAAACGCATGCATTTAATATGTCTTTCAATGGAAGTTTTGTTATTTACATAAAGAAATCATATTCTTCCATTCTTATTCAATTAAAATTTCAAAATTATCCGAGCCCTGATTGAATGATTGACTCACTGTACATAGGCCTATTTTGAATTCTTCTAGATTTCATCACGTCAAGTTTTAAGAAAGACCCTTGCGAAGCACGGGTGACCTGCTAGTTCATTATACGCAAAACATTATTATCGTTAAGGTGCGTACTTGCAAATACACTAAGTATTTGCATTTTCATGTATCTTCATTTGTACAGAAACAGTGAGATACAGATCTGATATAATAAGCATAGAATCAGCTGACGAAAAGTGTACGTGGCGCATAAGTCTGTACACATCTTTTCATTACAAAACGAAAAATACTATCCACTTCTTAATTAAAAACGTTCTTGTTATCAACAAAATCACTCCGTTTATCCTTTTTATCACAACCTGTCATTTGTATTTGCATTTTCATGCATTTTCATTTGTACATGAACAGGAAGATACAGATATAATAAGCATAGAGTCAGCTGACGAAAAGTGGTCGTGGCGCATAAGTCTGTACACATCTTTTCATTACAAAACACTATCTACTTCTGAATTGGAAACGTTCTTGTTAGCAACAAATATCACTCCGTTTCTCCTTTTTATCACAACCTCACCTTTGTAAAATTTGTGAAGCAGTTCAAAGATTTCCCATGATTAGAATAGGATTAAATATTCAGTGTTAATTATGTGAGAGAACGAAAAGTTTGAGAGGATTGTAATGAGAGCTGAGCAGAAGAGAATTGAAAAAGTTTTCTCACCTGGATAAACTTGGCCGTAGGTGGAAGCATCTTGAGTAACATGATTTCTTTTTCTTGGGGGGACGCTCCAACTCCTGAAAAACAACGGAAACTTTTTTATTGCTCTGATTTTCAACGAAACAACATACTGACTTGTGAAGGATACCAGAAAAGGTGTTAAAATACAGTGAAAATGTATGAGAGTTTGTTACATTCCAGTTGTAATCATGGTGCATGTTCCGACTCAAAGCCTTTGAGTATCATGCAATCGAAAAGAATCAAATTCAAATTCAAATCAAATTATTCTCTTCAACACTTCAACACAAAATTTTTGTATATTGCACAGCACAACAGTAGATACAGTACTACTACAACATAACATAAAATTCATAAGCATAGCATAATAAAGACTCTAGTAACAATTTGTTGCTCTGTACTAAATACAGAATATGACAGTAATGAGAAATACCCTTACATAGGCTATTGCCTGTGAGTAAGGGTGAATCTGGATTGAAATGATTAAGATGAGACTTGTATGAGAACTTAACAGGTAAGGATAGTAAAGAAATAAAGAGATTCGAAATTTAGTTTCATTGAAAAATAAAATTTACCGGAGCTTGAGAACGTCCACTAGTTAGTAGCCTACTTGCTGCATTTAGAATAAGTTGGGTATAAAACTCTATAACCTATTAACTGAGCTAATGATATTTTCGGTTCCATCCGTACCTATTTCGTTTAGCCAAAGATTCACAATTTTTTTGTACACTACCAAAGATGCTGCATCAAATTCTCTGAGTTTGTTGGGAATATTCCTGAAAAGCATATGAACTATGTAATAAATGTTTGTGGATGAATATGTTTTGTTAATTCTAGGTGCTATTATTCCTGAAATTGTAGCTATTCGGGTGGGATATGTGTGGGTATTTCTAATGAAAATATCAGTATGGTGCTTATACATATGAATTAGTGCATTTTTCACAAAATGATATCCAAAACATTAAAGTCTTTATACAGGTCATGTGAGTTGGATCTACTGTCTCTCTTCAATGCTACTCTCAAAACAGCTTTCTGTGCTACTTTTAAAGGTTCCAAATTAGTTTTATAGCATCCACCCCATGAGATTATACCACCCTGTATTAGTGACTGAACGTATGCAAAACATATGTTCCTGAGTTCCTTCAGATTTAATATGTTATTGAGCTTGTAGAACAAGAATATAGCCTTACGAACTCTGTTTCTGTATAGAATCAATTGACCAATCACAAAAATTATAAATTATACCATTATAGATTGACAAAAAAATTGAAGATTTAAAAAAGAAATGAGTATAATAATCTCAATCCATACTCTATATGATCATATCAAACGATGTTGAAATATTCATATTTTTGTTTCATAGTGGAGATTATCAGCACGTGCCAGCAGAGCAATCTACTATATGCATCATTTAAACATGAATTTATGTATTAAAAATCTGGTGTGGCGCACTCACACAACTTTCCTTGCCGTTATGAAAATTGATCACGTGACGCTAGTGTTCCCGCGCATAAAAGTCTACTATTCAAAGATCCAAGACAGCTGGTGACAAGACAATAACGCTGGAGACATACGAGGTCTGCTATCTCTTCTTAGTGAATCATTTAATAAAATCAACAGTTGCCAACAGTTTGCAATTGAAATAATAACATTTCCTCGAATTTCGTGCTTATTTTCAATTTTAGGTAAAAATGTTACTGAACATTAATTGTAGAGATTTTCATGCTTAATTTTTTCCACTCAAATTTTTTGTTTAAATTTTATCTGCATACTTTTTTTTAAATTTACTTTGCATAGATGGGGCGCAGCTCCTGAAATTTTTACAGATATGGGACTAGTGGCAGTTGATAGAGCTTATTAATGACTATTTTGGGTATAAATTTGATCAAAATCGTTGGAGCCGTTTTCGAGAAAATCGCGAAAAACTTTGTTTTTGACAACATTTTCGCCAATTTAGCCGCCATCTTGAATTGGATTAGTTCGAAATTGTTCGTGTCGGATCCTTATAGGGGAAGGACCTTAAGTTCTGAATTTCAAATCATTCCGTTATTTGGGAGATGATATATCGTGTACACAGACGCACATACACACACACACACACACACACACACACACCAACACACACACACACCACACACACACACACACACACACACACGCACACACACACACACACACAACACACACACACACCACACACACACACACACACACACACACACACACACACACACACACACACACACACCACACACACACACACAACACACACACCACACACACATACAGAGCAATACCCAAAAACCACTTTTTGGACTCAGGGGACCTTGAAACGGATAGAAATTTAGAAATTGGGGTACCTTAATTTTTTTCGGAAAGCAATTCTATCCACTCACAGTAGGGGCATCTCGGAGAAAAAATCTCAATTTGTGATGAGAATTACTGTATATCAGACTGGGATTCATTTCAAACTGGCATTCAACGATGTTTAGTTATTTAAGAGAAATGCTGACAATTCGGGGTGATTCTCTCACTGTGCTAATCGGATGATAAAGTTAGCAGTGAAGAGAATTTTATCCTATTAGGAGTTGGAAATAAAATTCAATTCGCGAAATTATTGAAGATTGGACGAGATTGGTGATTGGAAATGACAGAGATTATATCACAGTGTTCTTGTTGTGAGAGGTTCAAGATTATGGGGTGAGATGAAGATTATTTATCAGAGGAGAATTATGATTGCACATTCTGGAAAATTACATTGAAGTGATTTCATATATCATATTATCCATATTCTTATTATTATGGATTATTATTTACTCTCCATGTTATTATCATCACGAACTTCCCCATCTAGCCTAAATCACTTATTTCTAACAAGAGTTATCAGAGGATACCATATTTCTAGATACGTTATATGTAACTATCGATTTACTAGCTGATCATCAATAAATAATGATTAGATCACTATTTTGTTATCCAATACAACGACTAGCAGTCGATTTCTTCCATTAATGAATCCATCCACTTACTGTGACAACTGGATATTTCGGCCGGTCCGCCATCTTCCTTGTTAAAGATCACAACCATGAACCTGACCTGACCCATGAACCAAACAGGAGGACCTGACGAAAGATCTCATTGTCGCAGTGAGTGAATAGATTGATTTATTCTAGGAATTTGACTGCTATTCGTTCTATTTGATAACAAAACAGTGATATAATCATTATTAATTGATGATTAGCTAACGATCAATGACGACCTAAGTTCTCTAAAATGTGGTATCAAGTTACCTCTTATAACTGACTCTTGCAATTTTATTGACCCATTTCAATCAAAATGGTACCTACTTCAGTTGAATAAAACCTGTAATTATCAAAACCATACACTATAGTATCGAGTAAGCGATGTGATTGGCGGACCGAGTGGCAAGGTGAACGTCTGTGATTGGCCTAGATAAGCCACTCCCACAATAAACGGGTAACACTTCTACAACCAAGCGGGGTTATTGGACTACCCCAACCCACATTTTGTCTATTTTTTGTAGATAATGTTAATGTATTTCATCGAAACTTTGAGTAATAGTTAAAAACATATCACTTTTGTTATTTTATCATAAAATCATTTCATTCCTCTTATTTTTGAAATTATTAGCAGATTTATTTTTGGGATAACTCTATTACCCTACTTGGTATTCCGTGCCATGCTATTTTCTTGTATATTTCATCCATCAACAGAATACATAAGTTATCAATTTAATGTTCGATCTTTATTTTTTTGCCAAACCTGATTCACTTGAAATCTAAATTGAAAAAATTGCTTCTCTATAACCATAATTTAATTATTTGACACATTTCTCCTACAACAATATGATAGAATGCTCAATTTTGTTGTCCTGTCAGTTTCTGATTGGAAACATATTTTTCAAAAAAAGAATTTCATTATTAATTATATTATTAGCTTTTGTAATGCATTTAATCGATGAATTAATGGGTTACATATAAAATAGTTATATAGAACAGAAATCTTGTTGGGGTAACCCAGTTACCCCACTTGGTATTTCGTGAATGTGGAAAAACGTTGGTAGTAGAAGCGTTAATACTTACGTCACAGAAATGGCGGCTTAAGGTAGACGCACACAGATCGTCATCGGACGGACGGCACGCATCGGACTGATCGGATTATTAGATTTGATGCATTGTTTTCAATTGGAGTGCGCATACCTATCCGCATCCGTATTGGTATGCGCATTCCAATTGAAAACAATGCATCAAATCTAATCATCCGATGCGTGCCGTCCGTCCGATGACGATGTGTGTGCGCCTACCTTCATTGTGGAAGTGTTTCAAGCCAATGATGTCAGACGTTCGTTCACCTTTATTGGTCGATCATCTACCAATCATATCGCTGGTTTAATAGGCATAATGTACTGCTGAACTGTTCTTTAGTTTTCGTTCAGAGGAGATGAAACGATGTTGTGACTAAAACTAATACCAATAATAAGTATAATTGATTTGACAGAGGGATTCTAAATGAACACATTCAAATTCAAAATTAATCAGTTGGAAAACGTCAATTGATTTTATTTCTTCCAATGGATGTAATTTTCAATAGGCTTATGATTGGATTTATACTTTCCTTGTCCTATTATTTGGTGAGGAAAGTATCGCTTTCCGAAAAAATTAAGTGGGCCTACCCAAATTCCTAAATTTCTATACGTTTCAAGGTCCCCTGAATCCAAAAAGTGGTGTTTTATCCTCTAATTACTCATCAAACGGTATCAGATGAGAAGCATATCACTTCAGAATTAGGCAGTACTCTTTTTTTAACCATCTATTGTATCAAGTACACTCATTGAACCTTCAGCAAGAGATCTGCTTAAAATTGTTCATATCCCAGTTAATAAAACAGTCCACATATTATAGGTGATTCATGAAGCAATAATAATTTATGTAATGGAGCAATAATACTATCTTAAAAATTATTTCTCACCAAAATCTCTTGAAACATTTCTATAACCATTCCTATCTCCATTGATGTTATGTTATTCCTACAAGATCTTTCGAAAAAACTTGAGCACAAGCAATTCTCGAAATCCTTGGCGATGACCTCCACTCCAGCATATTTGCACATTCTCAGACTCCATCCTCTGCAACATGACTTCCATTACCAGCACATCCCGCCCACACAACGCTAACATATTCCCAACACCCGCATCATCTACATTCAACAAAGTTTTGTCTCGCCTCTATTTTTGCCGATATTTTAGCAAATTCGTGCTTTTTCAAACACCTTCGAGTATTTTGTTTATTCATTTTGGAGTATATTCATTAGTATAATCAGTACTTAAATCTTGGTTGATGATTCAAAGACAAAATATTTTGAGAGTGAATCTAGAATATACCAGAATATGTGGTCACGAGGTAAACTTACTTGCGAACCGTAACTTTACTTGCGAACCTAAAAAAATTAGCCTTTGAACTGATGTCCACAAACAAACCAATAAATAAATAAAACGTCTCCTATTCAACCAATGCTGGCATTCAAAGTGGATCACACAATATCAAAAACGTTCCTGTTTTTGAAATTGAAAGCAGCTCTAATTAATCGCTGTTGCTTTCATTGTTCATTCTACAATGGGAATTCAAACGGATGATTTTTTGGAATGTGATCACAGCTAATTATTACTGAACAGATAAATTGAGCACGGCTAATTAGATAACTGATTCATGTGAACACGAGGTACTACTGAATCGAGAAATTCGTTCACTGCTTTAAAAACGGAGCAACAAAGGATTGTTTGCAGAGACAGGTGAAACGGACAGTTTTGCATCAGAGTAATTTGAACTGCAGAATGAGTTAATTTTCATTTAACGTTTTTATTTCATCAAGACATAATTTATTGTAATTCTTTATCTTTATCAATTATTTAATGCATGGATTATCATAATCATCATCATATTAACAAGGATCAGATTATTTAACTATTATTTTACGAAAATCCTAAATAAATGCTGTACATCACCCGAAAACTTCTGCTACTGCAGACATTGACAACGGGGTTAACATCTAAATGAAAATTCGATGAGAACTACTATCCAAAAATTAGTTGCCAGCCCGGGAATCGAACCCGGTTCAAACACAAAACCCGGTTCAACCCGGGAATCGAACCCGAACACCAAACTGACAATCTCTGGATAGCAGCGCTCATTTTATACTGCAATGTCTGCAGTAGCAGAAGTCTTCGGGGTTGATGTACAGCATTTATTTAGGATTTTCGTTAAATAATAGTTATATATTAATTAGCATTTGAATAAATGCATTCTCTATTTCATTCCATCTGTAACTGGTTGGCCGTTATGGCTTCGTATAAAATGAGCGTTGCTATCCAGAGATTGTCAGTTTGGTGTAAGGGTAAGCATTCCTGACTGGCAATTGGGAGGTACCGGGTTCGATTCCCGGGCTGGCAACTAATTTTTGGATAGTAGTTCTCATCGAATTTCCATTTAGATGTTAACCTTGTTGTCAATGTCTGCAGTAGCAGAAGTCTTCGGGGTGATGTATAGCATTTATTTATGATTTTCGTTAAATATTAGTTATTTATATTAATTAGCATTTGAATAAATGCGTTCTCTATTTAATTCCATCTGATCAGATTATTGCCAGTGACAACAAGTAAATTTAAGGGTGGGTTCCGAGTTCGGGATTTAGCTGAGTCCTAGACTTTGAACAGCTGGAGTCAGAAAATCGGGGCGTGATCGCAGTTTTTATAACAGTAGTCGTAGTTTTTATTTCCTCATTTCTATAATAATTGGGAACGTTCTCGACGAATTAGACATTCCTAAATAATTCAAAATAGCTGAAACTTTACAATATTTTATCTTTATTTTATTTTGTGTTCATTTTCTAGTTTTTCGAAATTTAATTCAAACGTGACTTCGACTACGCCCCGTTTTGGAAAACCAATTTTCTGACTCCAGCTGTTTAAAGTCTAGGACTTAGCTAAATCCCGAGCTCGGAACCACCCTAAGGGCCCTGAATTGTGTGATATCTCTATAATATATAAAGTTGCGAAGATTTCATTATACTACTGTTCTAAATCATGAATGGATGATAATATTGTATGATGTACCTTCCTATTCTCATAATTCTTTTCATTCCTATAAAAGTTCTATATACTCTTGTATAAATCCTTTCTTAATATTATCCAGTTTCTGTTTGTGTGAACAATTGATTCTCAGTGATGCTTTTTTGGCATAAAGATGTAAGCCTCAATATGTTGTAATTTTTCTATTGATGTGATAGAAAATAAATAAATAATTCATTTGTCCTGTCAAACATGACAAAGGTTTTTAAGGAAAACTGTTAATCATTGTAGAATAAAGATAATATATATTATGTAATCTTACATTTCATGTTACAATTTTACAATATTATTATTGTGAACGTGATATTTTCAAGCTCAAAATTTATGTGTTTTTATAGAATTATTTTGTGAATTTGAAGCTTGTTTTATGTTTTTACATTAGTTTTATTGTTAATCTATCTAAATTTACAATTGTTTGTTTTATTCTGATTTGTAAATTCAGATTGATGATTTGGTGTATAAATTGAAATGGACATAACCTACATAATATTTGGACAATTTAAGAAAAAATTGAAGAAGTTTTGGGCAATAGCCTGATTTTTCTTTCCCGACTACTGTATTGTTTACTCTATCCAATAAATAAATGAATAAATACTATCAGCAATACATCAATATCTTCTCGATAGCAATTCTGTTCTCTATTTCTCTCGAATCTCCCTCTGAAATCTCTGTTTGCTAACTTTTTTTCAAAAGTTAGCAAAGTTTTTTCAAAGAAAAGTTTTTTTCAAAAGTTAGAAAAGTTTTGGGCAATAGCCTGATTTTTCTTTCCCGACTACTGTATTGTTTACTCTATCCAATAAATAAATGAATAAATACTATCAGCAATACATCAATATCTTCTCGATAGCAATTCTGTTCTCTATTCTCTCGAATCTCCCACTGAATCTCTGTTTGCTAACTTTTTTTCAAATTTGTTAGTGAAGATAAACCATGAAGCATAGTTACAAAGTTGGATTCTGACGAAGAGAAATAATTTCCTTTCTCCAGCATTCACTATACGAAGATACGATGCTCCAGATACAGTATGAATGACTGAGAAGAAATCTGTTCAAATGTATCAGA
>NC_052509.1:61467480-61477480 GCF_014356525.2 Nilaparvata lugens
ACACCTACTGCTACCGCTTCAACTGCTGAGGTTTCCTGTAATATTGATGTCATAACACAGACTATAATTGATTCAATAATCAGCAGGAATCAGTGAAGCTGTTAAAAGTTCATTACAGACTTTTAGTGCAAATATTGATAAAGTTATCATAGAGAGAACACAAACTCTACAGAGTGCATTAGGAGAAGTGAAAAATTTATCAGATACCTTTTCAACCCAGTTGGTTAGTATTGACAAAAATAAGGTTGATAAATCTTATTTGGACGAAAAATTGAAAGCCATTTCTTATAAAATTAAAATTTAGAGATCTTGGACAGAAAACTATCTTAACACTAAACTGAAACAGCTTAGTACAGAAATTTTACTAAAGTGAATGAAACACAACCGTTCAGTAATTGATAATAAATATTTAGATACTGTTTTGGAGAAATTGACTAGTAAAAATATAACTAAGGAAGAATTTGAAAAAAGATTATCTGGAATGGCAGACGCAATAAAAGCTAACTATTTTGATGGGATTAAACAATTCGTTACAAAGGATGCTGTTAATGCTCTGATTAAACAATTACTGAGCAATATGCACAAAAAACTGATTTAAAAGATTTTATTAAGAAAGATGAATTGGATCTTGCTGTTAAAAAGGTTAATTATGAACTAACAACCTTGATTACACAAATTATGAAAAAGATACTGTGATGAGACTGCAATGTTCACCCGCTTTTATAGATTATTTAAATTATTCATTCACCAAATGGCCTACGATATTGTAAGGAATTACGCAAAAGTTAGTTTTAATATGAATTGGATAAGCTAAACAACATAATTTGACTGAGGAACAGGTGGGAGATTTGATTACATCGAAAATGGGTCTTGCTCAATATGCTGGGTTTGTATTAGCCCCAAAAGAAAATCTATAACGAGTGGTAAGCATTGCTGGACATCACATTAGATAAGGAAAGTATAGCACACGTCGAATTGCAGCAACAGAAGGTGTTCATTTGCTTTGAAACGTTCGAACTGATAAGATGAGTGCTTATTTCGATTGCACAAGCTTTAATGATTTTCAATTGATGCAGACCCACAAGCAAATTGGGGTTTTGACCATTTGGCTTACGATTGGTATACTGTAACCAATGTCACATTTCCTGATAGTGGAGAATTTGCATACACATAATTGATAGTGAAGGAGACTTTAAAGAGGTTATCAACTTGCCCAATGAGTATTCTCTAGTCTTAAACAAGCATAAACTTAAAAGTTTTCTTTCATGCTCGTGGAACTTAATGTCAGTGGAAATCGAATTTTCCTAAGAGAACTGCACCATATTGATGATGTTGATACCCCAAGTGATATAGGTCTGAGAATATCTATAGCCATTTTTGGAATGCTTGTCGTACTAAATTTACTATAGATATTCGGAGAGCACACTTAAAAAGCAACGCCCGCAGGTTTGTACAGCACATAGAAAATTTGTGAAATTTTTCTTAACTGTCGGGTGGAAAGCAAACCATACAGTATAAGATGGATTCATTCATCTAGCATTCACTTTATTGTCAGTAGAAAAGGGAAAAAGGGAAATTATTTTTTCACTCATCTAGCATTCACTTTAATTTTACAGTATAAAGATGTATTCACTCAGTATAAAGATGGATTCACTTTG
Source organism: Nilaparvata lugens (assembly GCF_014356525.2). NCBI lineage: Eukaryota > Metazoa > Arthropoda > Insecta > Hemiptera > Delphacidae > Nilaparvata > Nilaparvata lugens. The sequence goes on from NC_052509.1 coordinate 61,469,139, forward strand.
CATTTAAAGTTTAGGGTTGCATTTGAAGTAATATCCTTGCATTTAAAGATCCTTGCAACTAACTCTAGAACGAGAAACTTAAAGAGTAATAGGGTTTTAGCACATCTACAAAAGGAGTTTCTTATCTATACTAGACTGGAATTTAATGTCAGTATAAGTTGAATGGGGTTCTTAGAGATTCATGATGCTGACTTAAGATCTGACTGAGAGAATAATTTGAGCATATCTTCCAAGGTTGACTCTCACTGTCAGTATTTAGCACATCTACAAAAGAGTTTCTTATCTATACTAGAGGAATTTAATCTGTCAGTATAGTTGAATTGGGTTCTTAGAGCTTCATGATGCTGACTTAAGATCTGACTGAGAGAATAATTTGAGCATATCTTCCAAGGTTGACTCTCACTGCACTTGCATATGATGGATTCACTTTAATTTGACAGTAGAAAGATGGATTCACTTTAATTTGACAGTAGAAAGATGGATTCACTTTAATTTGACAGTAGAAAAGGGAAAAAGGGAAATTTTTTTTTCCCTCCCCCTCGTCTCACTGGGGAGAGAGGTGAGGGTGAGGGAGAGGGAGAGGGAGAAGAGAAGGAGAAGGAGAGGGAGAGGGAGAAGGAGAGGGAGAGGGAGAAGGAGAAGGAGAAGGAGAGGGAGAAGGAGAAGGAGAGGGAGAGGGAGAAGAGAAGGAGAAGGAGAGGAGAAGGAGAGGGGGGAGGAGAGGGGGGGCGCATGCGCAGAGGGGGGGAGGGGGAGGGGGAGGGGATTTGCGCAAAAATTTTTCCTTATTTCTCGGGGATTGTGCAAAAAAACCCGTCTGAACTCTCTAATATAGGCTACTGACATTTATTTGACATGCTTAGTTTACAAACCCTCTTTTCCTAGTCTTAATGAATGCTACTAGATGCAATTATTGCTAGCGAGTGTCTAATTAAATTGTAGATGTTCAGCTTGGTCGTTATTGATATTGCCGACAAGCACTGTTCATATAGAACCTAACCTCAAATTCACACAATATATTATTATTTTATTAAATAATTGAGAAATTGATTTTCATTTCAAGTTGTTAGCCATAATTTTGGCTCTTCTAGTCGTTATTGTCTTATCTATATCTTCGTTTGATAACACCCTTGGTGACAGATATTTTTGCTATTCTGTCTGAGACCTAGTTATTCATTGCAGTTAATGAAATTTCTATTGGTATCAAAATGTACCGTCAGAGTGTGTTGATCGTTATTTATTTATTATTAATTTATGAAAAAATCCTTTTTGGAAAGTGTCGTCAAATTTGTTTAAACTTAGTTATTTTATTTTACTTATTCATTTATTTATTGTATACATTTTTTATATTTTATGAATACATTTGTTTAGATATACAGTTCAAGAATGTGACTATGTTGTCTGTTATTCAATTCAATTTATGAGGGTTTTTAATGCCTCTTAAGGTGCGTACAGACTTTCGCTCTGCTCCGCAACCGAACGTCACTCCAGCAGAGCGATTGATGATCGACCGGGGAGCAACAGTGGTTCGACCGGGGAACGCGAGAAGATCTAACATCTTCCGTAACGTTCATGATGGGTGCGTGGGAGGAGCGACTGTAGTTCGATGGTGGTACTAGGGCGGTACGAGGGAGGAGCGTGCTCGGTGCGGGTCGGAAGCGCGAATATGTGTACGCAGCTTTATAAATTACCAAGCAACCATGTGACTATCTTATTTATAATTTCCTTGCCCTATTACCCATAGGTAAGGAAAGTATTGCTTTCCGAAAAAAAATAAGATATCCAAATTTCTAAATTTCTATACGTTTCAAGGTCCCCTGAGTCAAAAAAGTGGTTTTTGGGTATTGGTCTGTATGTGTGTTGTGTGTGTGTGTGTGTGTGTGGTGTGTGTGTGTGTGTGTGTGTGTGTGTGTGTGTGTGTTGTGTGTGTGTGTGGTGTGTGTGTGTGTGTGTGTGTATGAGTGTATGTGCGTCTGTGTACACGATATCTCATATCATTCAAGGTCCCCTGAGTCAAAAAAAGTGGTTTTTGGGTATTGGTCTGTATGTGTGTGTGTGTGTGTATGTGTGTATGAGTGTATGTGCGTCTGTGTACACGATATCTCATATCCCAATTAACGGAATGACTTTAAATTTGCAACTTAAGGTCCTTACACTATAAGGATCCGACACGAACAATTTCGATCAAATGCAATTCAAGATGGCGGCTAAAATGGCGAAAATGTTGTCAAAAACAGGGTTTTTCGCGATTTTTTCGAAAACGGCTCCAACGATTTTGATCAAATTCATACCTAGAAAAGTCATTGATAAGCTCTATCAACTGCCACAAGTCTCATATCTGTGAAAATTTCAGGAGCACTGCACCATCTATGCAAAATTTGATATTAGATTCTTAATTATCAGGCTTCAGATACAATTTAAACAAAAAAAAAAAAAAAAAAAAAAAAATGAGTGGAAAAGATTCAGTATGAGAATCTCTACAATTAATGTTCAGTAGCATTTTCACCTAAAATTGAAAATAAGCTCGAAATTAGAGAAAATAATATTATTCAATAATTGCAAACTGTTGGCAACTGATGATTCTATTAAATCATTCACTATGAAGAGATAGCAGACTTCGTGTGTCTGCAGCGCTTTTTTCCTTTCACCAGCTGGCTGAGATAATAATAATATATTATTTTTCCAATAAAAAAATCTGGTGTGGCGCACTCACACAACTTTCCTTGCCGTTATGAAAATTGATCACCTGACGCTAGTGTTCCGCACATCTCAAATCTACTTATAAACAAAGATCTGAGCCGAACAAAGTAGACTAGAGATGCGCGGGAACACTAGCGTCAGTTGATCAATTTTCATAACGGCAAGGAAAGTTGTGTAAGTGCACCACATCAGATTTTTGTAATTAGCATCACTGCATCCCTCAGCCTGTTTTGTTGTAATTGGAAGATTGTGATGAAGTAGGTGAGCGATACGGAATGGGTTGTTATCGACCGATGTAAAGGTACCTATGACAGTAAACATCAGAGAATAAGAATAGCACTTACTAATAAATACCATCACTCTAAGAAGATCTCACAGAAATCGAAGTAGTCACGTCAGTCAGCTGACGCATCAGTTTGCTCTTGAAGCTATTCTGTGACGATTCTGTGATCCAGAGACGGATGTCATTGTCACACACCTGCAAGTGACAGAGCACTTTCAAACCATTAACAACACCAACATTTGACAGGCCCACAGCTAAAATGCTTTTCACAGCCGCCATCTTGTTACGCCAATTCTCACCTCTCTATCTTCCCGTCTTTGATTCTGTCTGGCTTTCTGCTGATCCTCGATCAAAACTCAATGATAAATTACATATCATCTCAATTCAATATAAATGTATAGTGTTATAATTATTGCATTAATTATTATTATTAAACGAAAATCCAAATTAAATTATGTAATTCACCCCGAGAACTTTCTGCTACTGCAAATATTGACAACAGGGTAAACTGCTAGATGGTACTAGATGGAGCTTATTATTATTAAACGAAAATCCAGATTAAATGTTGTATGTAATTCACCTCGAAGACTTCTGCTACTGCAAATATTGACAACAGGGTAAACTGCTAGATGGTACTAGATGGAGCTTATTATTGCATTCCATATCAAATATATTGATTACTTCAGTAACATAAAAACTAAACAAATTAATTTGATTATCTGTGGTACAGTATTTATAATATATTGTAGTAAGATCCCAAGGGCTAAAGAACTTGCGAATTGCCAATTTCAAAATTGAATGATACTTTTTTATTCAATTAATCTAAGAGATGATAAGAACTGTAGTCAATTAAGAATACATGCAACTGACAACTTGTATTGATTAAACATTATATATAATTTATATTATAAGTGTGATCATGTTAAAAATTAAATTATGAATGACAAACCATTTTGAAACAAATTTAATCAAAATTATTCACTTGATTCTTGGGAAATTAATTTTTAATATTAAATATATTGAGGCAGCTTATTTGAGAATTTATTCAACCTTGAAGTTCATTTAATTTTTAAAGAGGATCTAAATATAATAATACTATTTACTTTCAACTTATTTTGTTAATTGTGAATTGTATTTATTTTATTATAGACATAAATATGCATGCATTGTATGAAGGAAAAATAAACTATTGATTGATTGATCTATATTTCTCCATCCAAAACCACATTACTCAGGTATTTTGCAAAATTACTCAAAAATTTCCAATTTATAGAGACTTCAGTGAAATATTTTTGTTTTTAATCAGTTTTTAAATATGTTTAGTTTAGTCATTAGTTTTGGAGTGGAAATTGGACTTTTTGAAGTGAAAGTGTAATCTTAACCTTATTCTTTTTTGAAACATTTATTTGTAAAAATTTGGGAGAAGACAGATTTGGGCTATGCCTGTTGTCTTCTCCCAATCATATTATATTTATTATAATTATGATTTGTAATTGTCAATGAAATGAATAAATGAATAAATTTTCGTTCACTCTTCAAGGCTCTATTGAAGGTCTTACTCATATTCAAATACGATGATAGACTCTAGCCTAAATGTAGTTGGATTGAAACTAGTTTTGGTTGTTACTGCAGAGATAAGATGTACCATAATTTTTCGAGTACTCAAGATAAAAACCAAAATATCACACATTCGCTACCTCCCCTCTGATTTTTTTTCTGTACTTGAATGCGAACATTGCCTCTGTCTCTTTCTCATGCATACTATCTATCTCTTCTTGTCTTACTCTTTCTATCTCTTTCACTCTCGCTCGTTCAAACTGTCTCTCTCCTGCTCGCGCGCTGTGTTTGGATTCAATTTGCTCGCGCCGCGGCAGTGTGATTGACACGTGATTTCGCTGCTGAATAATGAAGAAGCTGAGCGCTCTCGCACGCGCAATCACGCGCGCAGTCACGCACACATTCGCGCGCGGTGATGGATCACAGCATCTGCCATCTATCCTTCCATTTGTCCTACCACTCTTCCACCTCCTCCTCCTCCTCATCCTTCTCCTCCCCCCCCCTTCATCCTACTCTAACAGTGCATTATTATTCGTTATACTACCAAGTCCAATTGTTAGGATTTGACAAAATTTGTTTTTCGCCACACTGCACAGAAAGCAGCTGTTTTCCAGTCCCTACGTAGATCTGAAAGACATTGTTTTCAAACGACTCTCGTCTGACGTCAGAACAGGTTTCTTTCTGGCCTAGGCCGGAAAAAGTACCCTTTCCAGCCGCTAACATGGAACTGAGAAAGGTGATCAAAAAACAGCTGATCAACAAACTTTTCATTATTTGTGTTCATTATTCAATAATTAAAACATTTATAATAATATCATCTTATTGTCATTTTTGAAAGAAGAAAAAAGTAAGAACTCAATCTCCCACATAATTGAACATCATCTTTTAGGTTATTTAGACAAATCAGAATAAAAATACTTGGACAATTTTGTGATATTCAGATTACCTCAGATTTGCTAGAGCTATCACCTTCCACTTCTGCTTTCGGAAGTGCTTAGTAAACACTATTCTCATATATATATATATATATATATATATATATATATATTATATATATATATATATATATATATATATATATAGTTTATTTTTTTGTGTGGCGAAAAATAACGTTCGCACCACGGGCAAGAATGTTTTTCCGGCTCTCAATCTTTTCTAGCCCTCGGCCTACGGCCTCGTATGAGAAAAATCTCATTTTCTGCTCTAGGTGCGAAATATACTATTTTATTTTTTATATTTTCATTGGGTACCTCTGAATTCGAAAACAATAACAGTTGGTGCTGATCAGCTGAAATAGATCTAAGTAACTTTCTATAGCTTTCGAGTATAAAAATTTTCTGTCCTACATTTTTTGTCATCAAGCTTTGAGTCTACATTAATTTTTGTGTCTTCAATTTCTGTGTCTCAAAAAAGTCTCCAACTTTTCAAGTGATTCTCAAAGTCCATTCTCAAGTTAGGAGAAAAGATATTTTGTGTCTTTGAAGAGTCTTCAACTTTTCAAGTGATTCTCAAAGTTATTTCTAAAGTTAGAGGAAAAAATAATATTGGTACTGATCAGTTTACAAAGATTTGGAAAGCTATCGTGTATCTTCAGTTTCTCAAGTGATTTGAAAGGATCCTTCTCAAGTTAGGAGAAAAAAAAAGTTGTTACTGATCAGCTTACAAAGATTTGAAATGCTTTTGTGTAAATTATCAATTCATCGAATGATCATCAAGGATCCATCTCAAGTTAGGGAGAGAGTGGTTATTACTGATTAGCTTTAATAGATTTTTAAGGATTTCTATAAATGAATGAAAGAGACAAAAATAATTATGTTATGGTGTCTTAAATTAAAGTATCTTTAATGTGTATACCACATGACTTAGATACTTTTTCTACGACTGAGAAATTTGTGAACTGGCAACTGTTTCCTTGAGGAAGGAAGAGTCTCAGTTTATTTCACATGAACAAATTACTAACTATATACTCTACTGATATAAGTATACAATATGAATTCATCAATCAATTAGAGTTTTTTGTTCATTCAACACACTTGAGCTGACAACTCTTTCCCACAGTGAAGATGACTATGAGAATTCAATTAGTATAATAACGAAACAGGTGTATTGAAGGGGAACAAGCTGACAAATCTAGTAAGCAGCAATTTAGACTACAACTAGGAACAGGTGTCCATAAAAACCACAACCAGTCCACGGTAAACCACATTTCCTAATGAAATTGGCCACCAGATGCTATAAAAGTTTCCCCTCTATTGCTCTATTTATTGCGTTTGTCTACGATTCTCCCTATACTCTCTCCTTGTCTGTAGAATGTTTCTCTGTCAATAACTTGCTTTCTCTTCCTGGGCGATCTCTCTCTATCTTTCATTTCTGGTTCTCTCTGTCTTCTCTCCATCTCTTATAAATTATTATGAATAATATAAGAATTTATATATTAAATAAATATAAATTAATACAGTAAGAGTCTAATATGACTGTAAATTATACTTTAAATTATTAAAAATTATATATTATATATATATATATATAAATATATATATATATATATATATATAATATGAATTATTTATTTATATCATAATATTTGTTGGCACATCACCGATCTATGTAGTTACATCACAATATTATATCATCAATATTCAAATTGCATCCAATCCTCAATCTAAAAATTTCTTATACGAGTACTTTGTGAAATTCGTTGAATAATAAGTAGTAATACTGTCATGTACTGTAAATCATTGTACTGTACTTATAAGCCAGACTATACTGTAACTTACATAGATAAAGAACTCTCAACTCCAATTTTCTTTTTCTTTCTATCCTCTTTATTTACCTGAACTCTATTTCTCTCTCTATCTCAAGGATTAAGTGTAAGAGAGGGTTGGCTGCGCCCTAACTTCACCCTCCCAGGGTTTCAATGGGCAGATAATAATCAAGCAATCAATTTCCTCTTTGAATCTATCATTCCAACCTTCTTTTGGAAAATCATATCTATCAAAATTTAGGAGAGAGATAGTTTTGGGCTCAGCATGTTGCTCTTCTATATATATAAAAGCGGAATGGCACTCACTCACTGACTGACTGACTCACTGACTCACTCACTCACTCACTCGCATAACTAAAAATCTACCGGACCAAAAACTTTCAAATTTGGTAGGTATGTTCAGTTGGCCCTTTAGAGGCGCACTAAGAAATATTTTGGCAATATTTTAACTCTAAGGGTTGTTTTTAAGGGTTCAAAGTTCGTCTTTTAGCATGTATATTCTTCTTCTCCCAATCTCTTAATTTATAATTGAAATTTCCATATCATATGTTACTATAGAACTATAATCTAGATGGAGTACCTCTTCGAAACAGTTGTTAACTGGTATCTAAATTAATAATTTTGTCAGGTTGGCATTAAGTTAAGTTGACTTTGTTAGGTTGGCACCAAGTTGAAGATTTAAATGCATTCATCGCGGAAAAATTGATTGGGCACTGCTACTTCAATCCTAGCCGTCAGGCTCGCTTCGCTCGCCATATCCGTTTAGCCAGACGTTTAGTCTGGACCCCAGACTGGATTGTCCAAACATATGATAAAAATGCTCAAATGAAAAATGCAAGCGAGCGAAGCGAGCCTGCTGATCTCATTCTTAGACGATCCAGTCGGGGGTCCAGGGGGTGGAGCCCCCTGGCTAGACGGATATGGCGAGCGAAGCGAGCCTGACGGCTAGTCCCCTATAAATTGTATTTCATGATTTGTGGTTCTTTTGAATGAATAAATCAATAACTCATAAATTTTCAATTACTTTAACTTGTGTGA